>NW_022630667.1:15000-76819 GCF_010909765.2 Amblyraja radiata | reverse complement strand
TATACACACACACACATATATATATACACACACACACACATATATATACACACGCACACGCACACACACATATATATACACACACATATATATATATATATACACACATATATATACACACACACACACATATACACACACACATATATATATATATATATATATGTTGACATATATGAAAAATATGCTCTCAATTGTAAAGAAGTTAATCTTAATGTTGTATTGTTACTCAGACAAACTTGATGCAGGTAGTGAATAACTGACAATGATAACAGCCAAGGAGAGGTACTGTAATTGATGTGTGCGCATGTGTGTCAATAAAGTTTTCTCTTCCAGTTTGAACAAGATGAATGCCCCACTGTGTTTTTTACTCCTCTGAATTATCTTCGGTCTAGCACTGGGTCGGCTGCAAAAATCGCTGCACAATTCACCTCTGCCAACAGGTTATGGGCCCAGCTTTACCCAGCTTTACCTAGAGTTACCCAGAGACAGTTATCCAAGGATTTACCACCGAGAGAAACGTCGCGACGTACCGCGTGTCCGGTGAGAGTTAACTTGCTAAGCTAGCACCATGAGTAGACGGAGCGCCCAGACGAGTAGCCGCTGGTCTCGGCTAGTTTTTGACGGAGATGAAAAGAACTATGAGCTGTGGGAGACGAAATTCTTGGGCCATCTTCGGTTGCAAGGGCTAAAGGATACCATCTTGGAAGAGCCTACCGACAATGTAGAAGAAGACGAGGCCAAAAATGCAGAGGCATATGCTGAGCTAATCCAGTTTCTGGATGACAAGAGTTTGTCGCTGGTAATGCGAGAAGCAGTGGACGATGGGTGGAAAGCGCTAACTATTTTGAGAGATTATTATGCGGGTAAGGGAAAGCCACGTATAATAAGCCTGTATACAGAACTGACTTCACTTCAAAAGTTGAGGAGCGAGAGTGTAACTGAATATGTTATACGGGTAGAGACAGCCATCACAGCATTGAGAAACGCTGGTGAGGTGTTGAGTGATGGACTGTTAATTGCAATGATTCTGAAGGGACTTGCCTGAATCTTTCAAACCATTTGCTATCCATGTCACGCAAAGTGAGCAGGCAATGCCTTTTGCCGAATTTAAAACTAAACTACGGAGCTACGAAGACACGGAAAAGATGCGTGCAGCAGCATCCGACGACAATGTCATGAAGGCACGTGTGCAACCGAGTGTGAGACCCGCCACGACAAGTACAAGTGCGGAGAGAGCGGACATTGTGTGCTTCAGGTGTGGCCTAAAAGGACATAAAGCCAGAGCATGTCAACGCAAGCAGTGGTGTAGTCACTGTAAAAGCACCACACATCGGGACGCAACCTGCAGATGGGAACAGCGGCGGGACGACGCACGACAAGTTTCCGGGGAGACTAACAACAAGGAATATGCATTCCTGGTGAGTGAAAGGGACGCGGTTATACAGTCAGAGCGTGGAGTCGAGTTGAAAGGGCTGATGGTCGATACGGGGGCAACTTCGCATATCATCACTGATATAGCAAGGTTCAAGAAGTTCGACGATATGTTCCAGTCCGAGACACACTGCGTGGAGTTGGCTGACGGCACAATGTGTGATGGAGTCGCGGAGCGCAGAGGAGACGCGGAGGTTTGCTTGGTCGACAGCCAAGGGCGCCGCCACAACACAACACTGAGGCAGGCGTTGTACATACCCTCATACCCGCAGGACATCTTCTCTGTAAAAGCAGCTACTTCCAGCGGAGCAACCGTAATCTTCAGGGACGGGGAAGACGTCCTACAACACAAGGACGGTACAAAATTCCACATTCATGAGTACAACAGACTGTACTACTTGCACACGGTAAACGTTGAATGTGATGACCAATGTAAGAGCAGTTATGATATGCAGACATGGCATGAGATTCTAGGGCACTGTAATTATGAAGATATTCAAAAATTACAGAATGTTGCTGAAGGTATGGTAATTAAGGGCAAAACAGACAAGCCTGCTCTACACTGTGAAGTGTGTACTCAGGGAAAGTTTATCCAAACTAGGAACAGGGACCCTGATGTAAGGGCCAAAGCAGTTTTGAAGTTGGTACACACAGATTTAGCGGGACCGATAGACCCAGAGTCCAGAGAGGGGTACAGGTTTGCGCTATCATTCACTGATGATTTTTCCAGTGCAGTGTTTGTGTACTTTCTAAAGAATAAGAGTGACACAGTGAAAGCCACAGAGAAGTTTCTTGCTGACACAGCCCCATACGGGAAGATTAAATGTATGAGGTCTGACAATGGTACTGAATTCATGGGAAAGAATTACCAGGCACTACTCAGCAGAAATTGCATTAGACATGAGACCTCAGCGCCATACTCACCACACCAGAATGGTACTGCTGAGCGAAATTGGCGCACCCTGTTTGACATGGCCAGGTGTATGCTAATAGAGAGTGAGTTACCTAAACAGTTTTGGACCTATGCAGTGCAGGCAGCAGCTGTAGTGAGGAACAGATGCTTTAACAAGCGCACAAACCAGACGCCTTCTGGGGCTGTCCCACTTAGGAGACTGGAACGGAAACCTCTGGAGACTTTGGGCCCCAACCAAGGTTTCCGTGCGGTTCCCGAAGGTTTTTGTCAGTCTCCCTAATAGTCGAAAGTGGTTTCCGCTTCTTCTATGTTCCGGCGATTATTTCAAAAACTACAAAACCGACTGCGACTAAAAATAGGTTGCCGTTTTAAAAAACGGTAATTTTTTAGTTGAAGCCGGTTGCGATGCTAGTTGCCGGAGGTTGCCGGTGGTTGTCGGAGGTTGCCGGAGGTTGCCGGAGGTTCAACCGGGAACCTCCGGGAACCGCACGGAAACCTTGGTAAGACCTCCCTGGTGAGAAAAGGGTTAAATATTAACATAAGCATGTGAAATTGGTCACACCTGGCCATGCTCAATCATAATTGCAGAGTTTGGAAAAGCCTCCCAGGTTTGTGTTTAAATCATTTAGAACCATGAGAGCAGGGAATCAAATAGTTAGGTGGATTTTACTAAAAGTCCATCTACTGATGTTAGCAGTAGCCCTTGTGCTTCATCAGCCTTTCAAGAAAGGCAGAAGGGAAAGCACAAGGGTGAAGAGGAAGCAGAAGAAGAGGTGTCAGTGGGTGAAGCCCTTCTTGCAAAGAAGGTTAAGGCTTGGCCAATACGATAACTTAATGAAAGTGCTGCAAGAGGAGGATTTGGCAGCATTTAAAAACTTTCTCCGAATCACACCTGAGCTATTTAATGAGCTGAAGGAAACTGTGGGTCCCCTGCTGAAAAAAAAGGAGACCTATATGAGGAAGCCATTGGAACCAGGACTGCGCCTAGCCATCACACTCCGCTATTTGGCATCAGGGGACTCTTACAAGAGCCTCAGCTACAACTTTCTTGTAGCCCACAACACCATCAGTAAAATTGTCCGAGAGACCTGTGAGGCAATCATTGACGTATATGGGGATAATGTGATCGACTGCCCCAGAACACCAAATGATTGGAAGAGAGTGGCGCATGGCTTTGATAAACGGTGGAATTTTAAACATACATGTGGGGCAGTGGATGGCAAACATGTAGCAATCCACCCAAGGGAGGTTCAAAGTATTACAATTATAAGAATTTTCACTCCATAGTGCTGCTAGCCATGGTGGACTCGGACTACAAATTCCTGTATGTGGATGTGGGCACACCTGGCAGTGTAGCAGATGCCAGGATCTGGAGAGAGAGCCCCCCTCGGGCAGTCAATGGAAAATGGAACAGCAGGCATGCCTGATCCCGAACCTCTGCCAGGAGAAGCCAACCCGGACATATTCTACAGCATGGTTGGTGATGATGCCTTTGCACTCAGGCCGTGGATGATGAAGCCATATCCACACAGGAATTTGACTAGGGATCAGAGGATCTTTAATTATAGGCTTTCCAGGGCAAAGAGGGTCGTTGAAAACGCATTTGGAATCCTCTCAAGCAGATTTCGTTGATTACTGTATGTGATGGAGCAGGAGCCCAAGAATGTTGAGACGATTGTGTTTGCAGCATGTGTCCTCCACAACCTGATCCGTGTCAGATGTGCAGCAGCAGCATCATCTCCAACCATGGAGGAGGGTGACTTCTTTGACGTCCGCACGGGAAACATAACACCAGGTACTTGGAGGGCAAGAGTTAATGCCGCACCTATGGTACCATTGCAGGGATTGCCAGGTAACACTGGTTCAAGGAGTGGCAAAAAGCAGAGAGAAGATCTCTGCTCTTACTACAACTCAGCCCTGGGTGGTGTGCCATGGCAAAACAAAGGTATTTGAGGAACAAAGTCAGCATCACACTGCCCAAGCTGTGGTGAAGCACTGCAGGAGGAGACCGCAGTGAAGGAAAGAAAAGTTTTATGTGAAGACAATTGAAATCAAGCTAATTCTGTTTAATTCCAGATGAAGAGTGACCTTCTCTTCTAATTTGTCAGAAAGACTTATTTGCAGTTGTTTTATCCAAAAACTGTGCTCACCTTAGAAAAATGTAAGAACATTTATTTGTAGATAACATCATGTGGTCTGTTAATATTTTTTCATTATGCAAGCGTTCTATTGCACAGCTTAATTTGAGGTTATCACAGAGAAGAGCTCTTTTGCTTTTACTTTTTACTTACAGCATTATTTCAATGTTTGATGAACCCATTTTAGCAATTCACTTCCTTTTACTTGTTGTGGTGTTGAGTTTCCCAAGATGTGTGACAATGCCCTTGTATGTTGGAGATTTCAGTGCCTTTTAAGAGATGTGGAAACACTTTGTTTTCCATCTAGTGTGCTGCTTGTTTTATTTACTGATTCATCAATAGGTGTAATAAAATCCCCTTGCAAATGCAGAGCACTCGTGGAGTTGTGCTTTTTATCACTCATTGTAGCACATGTCAGAGGCTGAGAATTCCCTCCCTTATCTGGTGTGCTTCTCAATAATCCGTAAACATTATTCATGATTTTTGAGACTTTTAAAGAGATGAGATGTTCTGCTGCTATTGAAAAAATGGTTCCTAAACAACAATGTTGGTTTGAATAAACAATTATTCTTCATTGTGCAAAGTTTACAAAAAGTGATCAACCAAATTATTATCAAAACATTTTTAAACAGGCTTCATAGATTTAACATTTCAAAATAACATGACTTCAGACAAAACACAAACAAGTCTAGGCACCAAGAACAACAAACTTCAACAATCTTTTATCAAACGGTAAACAACCACATCAGCATGAAGTAAATGAGGTGCTTGAGGAGTATAAGGAGTATAAAGAATGTAAAAAGAATCTTAAGAAAGAAATTAGAAAAGCTAAAAGAAGATATGAGGTTGCTCTGGCAAGTAAGGTGAAAGTAAATCCAAAGGGTTTCTACAGCTATATTAATAACAAAAGGATAACGAGGGATAAAGTTGGTCCATTAGAGAGTCAGAGTGGACAGCTATCTGCAGAGCCAAAAGAGATGGGGGAGATATTGAACAATTTTTTTTCTTCGGTATTCACCAAGGAGAAGGATATTCAATTATGTGAGGTAAGGGAAACAAGTAGAGTAGCTATGGAAACTATGAGGATCAAAGAAGAGGAAGTACTGACACTTTTGAGAAATATAAAAGTGGATAAGTCTCCAGGTCCGGACAGGATATTCCCTAGGACATTGAGGGAAGTTAGTGTAGAAATAGCAGGGGCTATGACAGAAATATTTCAAATGTCATTAGAAACGGGAATAGTGCCGGAGGATTGGCGTACTGCACATGTTGTTCCATTGTTTAAAAAGGGGTCTAAGAGTAAACCTAACAATTATAGACCTGTAATGCGGCTTTTACACGGGGCGACTTGACGCAAGAGTTAACCAGAGTTCAACATCGTGGGAACCTCGTGCGATAACAGTACGGCATTCGTGGACCACCGTGGACCACCGTAGCGCTAACGGCAGGTCATCGTGTAACTTGGTCACTCGGGAGAAAATTCAAGAAAGTTTGAATTTCTCCAAGAGTGACTTGTACACTTGTGGTTGAGTATTGCAACATTATAGAACGTAGTGGCCAGTGCGATATCCGTGCGATATCCGTAATAACTCTTGCGGGTACCGTGGGAACTCCTGCGAACGGTGAACCCGGAAGCTGACAGAGGGGACAGAAGGTGATTAAAAATTATCTTCAGTGGGATTGATTTAAAAATAAATAAAAATAAGATTACATCCGCATATGGACATCAACTTATTCATGAGTTATGTTAATGAGATTCAAGAAAATAACTATAATCTTTAAAAGGGACTTTAAAAGGGACTTTACTGAAGGTTACGCATTTTTATGGTCCGTGAGATATTTTCACATGTATCTCTTTGAGAGATACAGGTCGGAGTCCTCGTGTCCAGGGTCCGGAACGCTACCAATCAATGTTGTGCAGAGACCCGTGTATTAAGGAGTGAACTGCACATGCTGGTTTAAACAGAAGACAGACACAAAAAGCTGGAGTAACTCAGCGAGTCAAGCAGCATCTCTGGAGAAAAAAGCTGATGTTTCGGGACGTGACACATCTTCAACTCAATTCCGATTAGGATGTCTGAAGAAGGGCTCCGATTCGAATCGTCACCTATTCTTTTTCTCCAGAATGATGCCTGACCCGCTGACTTACTCCAGCTTTTTATGCTTTTCTTCCCAGATCTGACTTACCTGCTGGTTACACCAACATTTTGTGTCCTTCTGTGCATATTACCAGCATTAACCA
Source organism: Amblyraja radiata (assembly GCF_010909765.2). Classification (NCBI taxonomy): domain Eukaryota; kingdom Metazoa; phylum Chordata; class Chondrichthyes; order Rajiformes; family Rajidae; genus Amblyraja; species Amblyraja radiata. Next base: position 70,092 of record NW_022630667.1, on the reverse strand, counting down.
GCGTCTGCAGTTCCTTTAGACATTACATAACTTCAGATTTTAGAGATATAGCGCGTGGGAACTTCTGCGAACGGTAAACCCGAAGCTGGACAGAGGGGACAGAGGGTGACTAAAAAAGGTGGTCTCAAAAGGACACATGGGAACATGTGTCCTTCGAGGACGTCCCACCTAATTGTCATTGTTGGATAATCTTTTTAACAGGAACACTTGCAGAGATGGCTCCCAGAAAATCTCAAAGGAAGGGGGTAAAGGGGTCAGAGATGTTTTTGCCATGCAGGAGAATGAGGAGGAGACGCAGCAAGAGGACAGGTGGAGAGCAACAGGAGATGCCACAGATAACACTGCCTGTGGGCTCCTTGGAGCAGGGAGAGGGTGAGCAAGGTGCAATTCAGATTGCCTCCCCAGTAGCCGTTGTAGGAATAGCCTCTACAGACGCTTATGTAAAGGGAAGATGGCAGAAGGTAAAGTCATATAACTTCACCAGGGAACAAGAGGGGAACTTGTAGAATGGTTCCAATTTAACGAGATTCTCTACGATAAATCCAGAGAGGATTATAGAAACAGGGAGAGAAAAAGGAACCTGCTGGAGACGAAGGCTGCCGAGTTTCCCGAGTGCTCATGTGAGTTTATATAACGATATATTAGTTCATCAAGAGGAGAACCATTTAATGTTATCCAAGATTTAAAACATACATTGCTATTGATGTAAAAGTGCTGTGTTTGCAGTTAACTTAAACTTCTCTTATAAGTCTGTCTGTCTGCCCTGCAGCTGCAAAGTAAAAAAGTCGCAGACAGCTTTTACACCCTCTGTGTTTGAAGTTTGAATCATGTCTCTAAAAAAAAAAGAGCCATAAAAAGAATTATGCATGAGGGCAGGCAATTCTCACTTGTAATGCTTGAGACTTCCTCTTAATTCTCTTTTTAATTATCTCTCCCTTCTGCCTTCAAGCAAGCGTTTTCGATGCACATAGTGGCAGCTGCATGCAGCGCGTCAATGAAAAAAACCAACATCCTGTACTCGAAATTATTTCGTAAAGGCATGTCTCCAAATGAGCCGATCAACCAAGGGAGGATATATATAGTGTGTGAAAAAAAAAATTACATCATTTGTGTCACGTGTAGTTCACGATGTTCATTCAAGATTTAACGCGACAGCTCGGAAACGGCCAAGTCACTCGCACGAATAACATAAATGCCGACAGTTCCCTGAAAGTGGAATCTCATGTAGATAGGTTGGTAAAGAAAGCTTTTGGTGTGCTGGCCTTTATAAATCAGAGCATTGAGTATAGAAGTTGGGATGTAATGTTAAAATTGTACAAGGCATTGGTGAGGCCAATTTTGGAGTATGGTGTACAATTTTGGTCGCCTAATTATAGGAAGGATGTCAACAAAATAGAGAGAGTACAGAGGAGATTTACTAGAATGTTGCCTGGGTTTCAGCAACTAAGTTACAGAGAAAGGTTGAACAAGTTAGGGCTTTATTCTTTGGAGCGCAGAAGGTTAAGGGGGGACTCGATAGAGGTCTTTAAAATGATGAGAGGGTTAGACAGAGTTGACGTGGATAAGCTTTTCCCACTGAGAGTAGCGAAGACTCAAACAAGGGGACATGACTTGAGAATTAAGGGACAGAAGTTTAGGGGTAACATGAGGGGGAACTTCTTTACTCAGAGAGTGGTGGCTGTGTGGAATGAGCTTCCAGTGAAGGTGGTGGAGGCAGGTTCGTTTTTATCATTTAAAAATCAATTGGATAGTTATATGGACGGGAAAGGAATGGAGGGTTATGGTCTGAGCGCAGGTATATGGGACTAGGGGAGAATACGTGTTCGGCACGGACTAGAAGGGTCGAGATGGCCTGTTTCCGTGCTGTAATTGTTATATGGTTATTATATTATATGGTTAAACGTTACATTATTCATTTTCCATGTCCCGGAAGAAACCTCTTGGAACAGGTGATGCGCCTCTTAAGGAAACACCTTGATCAGAATAATCTGTGGCGATTGCAGCCAACACAGATCTTGTGGGCTGGAAGTCAGTGTACTGCCTCTGAAATAAAAAACAGGTTTTGAAGTTTTCAGCAACACTGACCATCAAAAGCTGCAATTGACATGTATTTACACATTCTTGAAAATCTCATTGTCTCGGCGGTCAGATCATGGGCCACTTTTTGATACAACTTATTAGCATGTATGGGAACAGGATAGAAACATAGAAATTAGGTGCAGGAGTAGGCCATTCGGCCCTTCGAGCCTGCACCGCCATTCAATATGATCATGGCTGATCATCCAACTCAGTATCCCGTACCTGCCTTCTCTCCATACCCCCTGATCCCCTTAGCCACAAGGGCCACATCTAACTCCCTCTTAAATATAGCCAATGAACTGGCCTCAACTACCCTCTGTGGCAGAGAGTTCCAGAGATTCACCACTCTCTGTGTGAAAAAAGTTCTTCTCATCTCGGTTTTAAAGGATTTCCCCCTTATCCTTAAGCTGTGACCCCTTGTCCTGGACTTCCCTAACATCGGGAACAATCTTCCTGCATCTAGCCTGTCCAACCCCTTAAGAATTTTGTAAGTTTCTATAAGATCCCCTCTCAATCTCCTAAATTCTAGAGAGTATAAACCAAGTCTATCCAGTCTTTCTTCATAAGACAGTCCTGACATCCCAGGAATCAGTCTGGTGAACCGTCTCTGCACTCCCTCTATGGCAATAATGTCCTTCCTCAGATTTGGAGACCAAAACTGTACGCAATACTCCAGGTGTGGTCTCACCAAGACCCTGTACAACTGCAGTAGAACCTCCCTGCTCCTATACTCAAATCCTTTTGCAATGAAAGCTAACATACCATTCGCTTTCTTTACTGCCTGCTGCACCTGCATGCCTACCTTCAATGACTGGTGTACCATGACACCCAGGTCTCGCTGCATCTCCCCCTTTCCCAATCGGGCACCATTTAGATAATAGTCTGCTTTCCCGTTTTTGCCACCAAAATGGATAACCTCACATTTATCCACATTATACTGCATCTGCCAAACATTTGCCCACTCACCCAGCCTATCCAAGTCACCTTGCAGTCTCCTAGCATCCTCCTCACAGCTAACACTGCCCCCCAGCATAGTGTCATCCGCAAACTTGGAGATATTGCCTTCAATTCCCTCATCCAGATCATTAATATATATTGTAAATAGCTGGGGTCCCAGCACTGAGCCTTGCGGTACCCCACTAGTGACTGCCTGCCATTGTGAAAAGGACCTGTTTACTCCTACTCTTTGCTTCCTGTTTGCCAGCCAGTTCTCTATCCACATCAATAATGAACCCCCAATGCCATGTGCTTTAAGTTTGTATACTAATCTCTTATGTGGGACCTTGTCGAAAGCCTTCTGGAAGTCCAGATACACCACATCCACTGGTTCTCCCCTATCCACGCTACTAGTTACATCCTCGAAAAATTCTATAAGATTCGTCAGACATGATTTACCTTTCGTAAATCCATGCTGACTTTGTCCAATGATTTCACCACTTTCCAAATGTGCTGCTATCCCATCTTTAATAACTGACTCTAGCAGTTTCCCCACTACCGATGTTAGACTAACTGGTCTGTAATTCCCCATTTTCTCTCTCCCTCCCTTCTTAAAAAGCGGGGTTACGTTTGCTACCCGCCAATCTTCAGGAACTACTCCAGAATCTAAAGAATTTTGAAAGATTATTACTAATGCATCCACTATTTCTGGAGCTACTTCCTTAAGTACTCTGGGATGCAGCCTATCTGGCCCTGGGGATTTATCGGCCTTTAATCCATTCAATTTACCCAACACCACTTCCCGGCTAACCTGGATTTCACTCAATTCCTCCAACTCATTTGACCCGCGGTCCCCTGCTATTTCCGGCAAATTATTTATGTCTTCCTTAGTGAAGACGGAACCAAAGTAGTTATTCAATTGGTCCGCCATATCCTTGTTCCCCATGATCAACTCACCTGTTTCTGACTGCAAGGGACCTACATTTGTTTTAACTAATCTCTTTCTTTTCACATATCTATAAAAACTTTTGCAGTCAGTTTTTATGTTCCCTGCCAGTTTTATTTCATAATCTATTTTCCCTTTCCTAATTAAGCCCTTTGTCCTCCTCTGCTGGTCTTTGAATTTCTCCCAGTCCTCCGGTATGCTGCTTTTTCTGGCTAATCTGTACGCATCATCCTTCGCTTTGATACTATCCCTGATTTCCCTTGTTATCCACGGATGTACTACCTTCCCTGATTTATTCTTTTGCCAAACTGGTATGAACAATTTTTGTAGTTCATCCATGCAGCCTTTAAATGTCTTTCATTGCATATCCACCGTCAACCCTCTTAGAATTAATTGCCAGTCAATCTTGGCCAATTCACGTCTCATACCCTCAAAGTTACCTTTCTTTAAGTTCAGAACCATTGTTTCTGAATTAACAATGTCACTCTCCATCCTAATGAAGAACTCAACCATATTATGGTCACTCTTGCCCAAGGGGGCACGTACAACAAGATTGCTAACTAACCCTTCCTCATTACTCAATACCCAGTCTAAAATAGCCTGCTCTCTCGTTGGTTCCTCTACATGTTGATTTAGATAACTATCCCGCATACATTCCAAGAAATCCTCTTCCTCAGCACCCCTGCCAATTTGATTCACCCAATCTATATGTAGATTGAAGTCACCCATTATAACTGTTTTGCCTTTGTCGCACGCATTTCTAATTTCCTGTTTGATACCATCTCCAACTTCACTACTACTGTTAGGTGGCCTGTACACAACACCCACCAGCGTTTTCTGCCCCTTAGTGTTTCGCAGCTCTACCCATACCGATTCCACATCCTCCAAACTAATGTCCTTCCTTTCCATTGCATTAATCCCCTCTCTAATCAGTAACGCTACCCCACCTCCTTTTCCTTTCTGTCTATCCCTCCTGAATATTGAATATCCCTGGATGTTCAGCTCCCAGCCTTGGTCACCCTGGAGCCATGTCTCCGTGATCCCAACTATATCATAGTCATTAATAACTATCTGCACATTCAACTCATCCACCTTATTACGAATGCTCCTTGCATTGAGACACAAAGCCTTCAGGCTTGTTTTTACAACACTCTTACCCCTTATACAATTATGTTGAAAAGTGGCCCTTTTTGATTTTTGCCCTGGTTTTGTCTGCCTGCCACTTTTACTTTTCACCTTGCTACCTATTTCTTCTACCCTCATTTTACACCCCTCGGTCTCTACGCTCACACATTTAAGAAACCCTTTCCCTTTAACTCCATCCTCCACTATCCCATTCAACACCCCACCCCCCTTATTCAGTTTAAAGCCACCCGTGTAGCAGTGGCAAACCTGCCTGCCAGAATGCTGGTCCCACACCTGTTAACATGCAATCCACCCTTTTGTACAGTTCCCCCTTACCCCAAAACAGATCCCAGTGATCTAAGAATCTAAATCCCTGCCCCGTGCACCAGTTCCTCAGCCACACGTTCAGGTCCCGTATCTCCCTGTTCCTGCTCTCGCTAGCACGGGGAACTGGAAGCAAACCGGAGATAACAACCCCGGAGGTCCTGCTTTTCAACATTTTTCCGAGCTCTCTAAAGTCACGCTGCAGAATATTCATCCCCTGTTTTCCGACATCGTTTGTGCCGACATGCACTACCACTTCCAGATGTTCACCTTCGCCCTTGAGGATTTTCTGCACTCTGTCCGTGACATCCTGGATCCTGGCACCGGGAAGGCAGCACACCATCCTCGCATCCCGTCTTATGAGGGCTTGAATAACACATGATAACATTCAAGTGAAAGCTTATAAAGTTTCATATGTTGAGGCTGTGGTCTTGATGAAAGCTTTTGAAACATAGATCCATATCTTAGTTGAACTTAACAAAATTCACTGAGGAATTAATTTGACAAAGAGTGCAATCATTAAAGTTTCCATTATATATTTTGTACCTGCTCGGAATGGTGCCAGCGCCGCGGCATTGGATTAATTTGACGTGGTGCAAACCGCCGACGTGGCAGTTGTGGATCTGGCTGGGCATACTACAACAGATATGAAATCATAGTGAATATCTCCTCTAAATTACAGAGATTGCAGCACGGTGATCATATGAATGACAGAAAATCTAGATTGCATTTTATCCTGTCGCAGTGATTCATGGCATCATTTACAAGTTCTCTACATATTGCCATGTATTGCACAGGTGGGTGGACGTGAATCATGGTGACGATGAACTCTGTCATCCTAAATAGGAACTCCTCCAGAGGTGCTTTACCCCTCCGGTCATCCTCTATGTACTTTCGGATATCGCTCAACTGCTCCAAGATCTGAAACATAAATAAAAAAGTAAGCAGCACAATGGTGGATGGAGGCATTGTTTAATGAGATGTTAAATGTGCTGAAACCTGCCTGTTCTCCTCTGCCGGGGGTCTCTCGTGCAGGGCTGCCTCCTCCTGCGGCATGTCCTTCTGCCACTCCTCCTCCTGGGTGTGTGACACACATATGGCAGGCTTTTTGGAGGGTTGTGCCTACCCCTCTTTGTGTGTCTTTTGGGAGCCACACCTCTACAACTTTTCTCTGCTAAATGAACTCTGCAACTGTGATTGACCATGCCCAGGAGTGACAGAGGTCACATGCTTATGTTAATTTCAACCTTTTTTTTCACCCAGTTGTGTTCCACCAGGGAGGTCTTACCAAGGTTTCCATGCGGTTCCCGGAGGTTCCCGGAGGTTTTTGTCAGTCTCCCTAATAGTCGAAAGTGGTTTCCGCTTCCTCAATGTTCTGGCGATTATTTCAACAAATTCAAAACCGGCCGCGACTAAAAATAGGTTGCCGTTTTAAAAATCGGTAAACGCCTCTGTGACAAAACCTGACAAAAACCTCCGGGAACCGCATGGGAACCTCCGGGAACCGCATGGGAACCTCCGGGAACCGCACGGGAACCTCCGGGAACCGCATGGGAACCTCCGGGAACCGCATGGGAACCTCCCGAAGGTTCCCGGAGGTTCCCAGAGGTTCCCGGAGGTTCCCATGCGGTTCCCGGAGGTTTTTGTCAGGTTTTGTCACAGAGGCGTTTACCGATTTTTAAAACGGCAACCTATTTTTAGTCACGGCCGGTTTTGAATTTGTTGAAATAATCGCCAGAACATTGAGGAAGCGGAAACCACTTTCGACTATTAGGGAGACTGACAAAAACCTCCGGGAACCTCAACTTGGGAAACTCAACACCACAACAAGTAAAAGGAAGTGAATTGCTAAAAGGGGTTCATCAAACATTGAAATAATGCTGTAAGTAAAAAGTAAAAGCAAAAGAGCTCTTCTCTGTGATAACCTCAAATTAAGCTGTGCAATAGAACGCTTGCATAATGAAAAAATATTAAAAGACCACATGATGTTATCTACAAATAAATGTTCTTACATTTTTCTAAGATGAGCACAGTTTTTGGATAAAACAACTGCAAATAAGTCTTTCTGACAAATTAGAAGGTCACTCTTCATCTGGAATTAAACAGAATTAGCTTGATTTCAATTGTCTTCACATAAAACTTTTCTTTCCTTCACTGCGGTCTCCTCCTGCAGTGCTTCACCACAGCTTGGGCAGTGTGATGCTGACTTTGTTCCTCAAATACCTTTGTTCTGCCATGGCACACCACCCAGGGCTGAGTTGTAGTAAGAGCAGAGATGTTCTCTCTGCTCTTTGCCACTCCTTGAACCAGTGTTACCTGGCAATCCCTGCAATGGTACCATAGGTGCGGCATTAACTCTTGCTCTCCAAGTACCTGGTGTTATGTTTCCCGTGCGGACGTCAAAGAAGTCACCCTCCTCCATGGTTGGAGATGATGCTGCTGCTGCACATCTGACACGGATCAGGTTGTGGAGGACACATGCTGCAAACACAATCGTCTCAACATTCTTGGGCTCCTGCTCCATCACATACAGCAAGCAACGAAATCTGCTTGAGAGGATTCCAAATGCGTTTTCAACGACCCTCTTTGCCCTGGAAAGCCTATAATTAAAGATCCTCTGATCCCTAGTCAAATTCCTGTGTGGATATGGCTTCATCATCCACGGCCTGGGTGCAAAGGCATCATCACCAACCATACTGTAGAATATGTCCAGGTTGGCTTCTCCTGGCAGAGTTTCGGGATCAGGCATGCCTGCTGTTCCATTTTCCATTGACTGCCCGAGGGGGCTCTCTCTCCAGATCCTGCCATCTGCTACACTGCCAGGTGTGCCCACATCCACATACAGGAATTTGTAGTCCGAGTCCACCACGGCTAGCAGTACTATGGAGTGAAAATTCTTATAATTGTAATACTTTGAACCTCCCTTGGGTGGACACCGGATTGCTACATGTTTGCCATCCACTGCCCCACATGTATGTTTAAAATTCCACCGTTTATCAAAGCCATGCGCCACTCTCTTCCAATCATTTGGTGTTCTGGGGCAGTCGATCACATTATCCCCATTTAAGGCGGCGCGACCGACGTCGCAGCGGCCTCTGCAGTCTGTCTGTGTATTTTTTATTTTTTTGTTCCGTTGAGGGTTTAGTTTGTAGCAGGTTTTTAAATGTGTATGTGTGGGGGGTGGGGGAAACTTTTAAATCTCTTCCCTGCATGGAGACCTGACATTTTACCTGTCGGGTCTCCGTTGCCGTTGGGGCCTAGCGCCGTGGAGCGGCCTCTAACCGGAATGACCTGGAGGCTCAAGTCACAGAGCCTGTGGAGCTGTGGAGCTGTGGAGCTGTGGGGCTGTGGGGCTGTGGAGCTGTGGAGCTGTGGGGCTGTGGAGCTGTGGGGCTGTGGAGCTGTGGGGCTGTGGGGCTGTGGAGCTGTGGAGCTGTGGAGCTGTGGGGCTGTGGAGCTGTGGAGCTGTGGGGCTGTGGAGCTGTGGGGCTGTGGGGCTGTGGGGCTGTGGGGCTGTGGAGCTGTGGGGCTGTGGAGCTGTGGAGCTGTGGAGCTGCGGACCTACCGCTGTGGAGCTGTGGAGCTGTGGAGCTGTGGGGCTGTGGGGCTGTGGAGCTGTGGAGCTGTGGGGCTGTGGGGCTGTGGGGCTGTGGAGCTGTGGAGCTGTGGGGCTGTGGAGCTGTGGAGCTGTGGAGCTGCGGACCTACCGCTGTGGAGCTGTGGAGCTGTGGAGCTGTGGGGCTGTGGGGCTGTGGAGCTGTGGAGCTGTGGGGCTGTGGAGCTGTGGAGCTGTGGAGCTGTGGAGCTGTGGAGCTGTGGAGCTGTGGGGCTGTGGGGCTGTGGGGCTGTGGGGCTGTGGGGCTGTGGGGCTGTGGGGCTGTGGAGCTGCGGGGCTGTGGAGCTCTGGGGCTGTGGGGCTGTGGGGCTGTGGAGCTGCGGGGCTGTGGGGCTGTGGGGCTGTGGGACTGTGGAGCTGTGGAGCTGTGGGGCTGTGGGGCTGTGGGGCTGTGGAGCTGTGGAGCTGTGGGGCTGTGGGGCTGTGGAGCCGTGGAGCTGTGGGGCTGTGGGAGCTGTGGGGCTGTGGGGCTGTGGGGCTGTGGAGCTGTGGGGCTGTGGGGCTGTGGGGCTGTGGAGCTGCGGACCTACCTCCGTGGAGCTGGCCAGCTTCGGAGCGTGGAGAGCTGCGGCGGCGCGCTGCTGCGACCCGACTCCAGTGGATGGTGACACCGGGAGCCCGCGGGTCCCTGCTAGGAGACCACTTTGCGGGGCACTGGCAACAGCGACTACTCCCGCTCGAATTGCGGGCTTCAGAGTGACCTGGAGCGGGGCCTTACAACGCCCGGCGCGGCTTTAAATTGCCGCGGACTTGCTAGCGCCCGCCGGGGGCTCCAACATCAAGACCCGGGGCAGGGCCTTAAATCGCCCGGCGTGGCTTTGAGTGGCCGCGGACTTGCTAGCGCCCGCCGGTGCCTTTGACCTCGACTTCGGGAGAGGAATGGAGAGCAGGGGAGAGATAAGACTTTGCCTTCCATCACAGTGAGGAGGAGACTCACTGTGATGGATGTTTGTGTGAATTGTGTTGGTGTGTGTCTTGGTTCTTTTCTTGTATGGCTGCAGAAACCAAATTTCGTTTGAACCTCATGTGAGGTTCAAATGACAAATAAAAGGTATTGTATTGTATTGTATTGTATATACATCAATGATTGCCTCACAGGTCTCTCGGACAATTTTACAGATGGTGTTGTGGGCTACAAGAAAGTTGTAGCTGAGGCTCTTGTAAGAGTCCCCTGATGCCAAATAGCGGAGTGTGATGGCTAGGCGCAGTCCTGGTTCCAGTGGCTTCCTCATATAGGTCTCGTTTTTTTCAGCAGGGGACCCACAGTTTCCTTCAGCTCATTAAATAGCTCAGGTGTGATTCGGAGAAAGTTTTTAAATGCTGCCAAATCCTCCTCTTGCAGCACTTTCATTAAGTTATCGTATTGGCCAAGCCTTAACCTTCTTTGCAAGAAGGGCTTCACCCACTGACACCTCTTCTTCTGCTTCCTCTTCACCCTTGTGCTTTTCCTTCTGCCTTTCTTGAAAGGCTGATGAAGCACAAGGGCTACTGCTAACATCAGTAGATGGACTTTTAGTAAAATCCACCTAACTATTTGATTCCCTGCTCTCATGGTTCTAAATGATTTAAACACAAACCTGGGAGGCTTTTCCAAACTCTGCAATTATGATTGAGCATGGCCAGGTGTGACCAATTTCACATGCTTATGTTAATATTTAACCCTTTTCTCACCAGGGAGGTCTTACCAAGGTTTCCGTGCGGTTCCCGGAGGTTCCCGGTTGAACCTCCGGCAACCTCCGGCAACCTCCGACAACCACCGGCAACCTCCGGCAACTAGCATCGCAACCGGCTTCAACTAAAAAATTACCGATTTTTAAAACGGCAACCTATTTTTAGTCGCGGTCGGTTTTGTAGTTTTTGAAATAATCGCCGGAACATAGAAGAAGCGGAAACCACTTTCGACTATTAGGGAGACTGACAACAACCTCCGGGAACCGCACGGAAACCTTGGGTGGGGCCCAAAGTCTCCAGAGGTTTCCGTTCCAGTCTCCTAAGTGGGACAGCCCCATTCCTTGATGCTGACAAGAAAACGGCCCAACCTGTCTAGGATGCAAAAGTTTGGGTCAGAGTGTTATGCCTATAAACAGAACTAGAGAAAACTGGACTCAAAGTGTGAGAAGGGAATCTTTGTCGGGTACGACAAGAATAGCCCAGCTTACATGATTTACTATCCTGACAATGGGAAAGTAAAGAAGCACAGACTGGTGAAATATGTGACCAAAACAATTATAGAGCGGCAGACACAGACTGACATGACCCCCGGTGACGATGACTTTGAGGTGCAGAATAGGGCCAGTAGGATGAGAAAAAATACTGATGAGAGTCCAGGACATACTCAGGGCCAAGATCCAGTAACTAGGCCTGAGGTGAATAGCCAAGCACAGACAGGTGAAACCAAGCATGAGCCTGCACGTTACCCTTCTAGATTGAGGAAGAAACCAGGTTACTTAAGTGAATATGTAACTGGCAAGGCGAGTGATGATCATGTAATGATTAACATAGATTATTGCTACAGATTGATGTGTAACATCCCCCTAACATTCAGGGAAGCTGTAACCTCAACTAACTCAAAGGAATGGGTTAACGCAATGCATGAGGAAATGCAGTCGCTGAGAGAAAATGACACATTTACCCTAACCAACTTGCCTGAGGGTAAGAAAGCAGTGGGGGGTAGATGGGTATATGCAATCATGAACAATGAGGATGGATCTGATAAATACAAGGCACGGTATGTAGCCAAAGGATACAGTCAAAAATTGGGTGTAGACTATGAGGAGACATTTTCTCCTACTGCTAACCTGACCAGTATCAGAGTGATGATGCAAAAAGCAGCACAGGAAAACCTGATTTTACATCAGATGGATGTCAAAACTGCCTACCTACATGCACCAATAGATTGCGAGATTTACATGGAACAGCCAGAAGGTTATGATGTAAAATCCAGCGCAAATGAAAAGTTGGTGTATAAGCTAGAAAAGTCACTTTATGGGTTAAAACAGTCGGGTAGAAATTGGAACAAAATGCTACACGAGTATCTGACTGAAAACGACTTTGTTCAAAACCCAGCTGATCATTGTGTTTACACAAGGGAAACAGAAAATGAGAAAGTGATCATGATAATATGGGTCGATGACTTAATTATTGCTGCCAGTGATGAAAAGGCATTGAAAGCTGTGAAGGAGATGCTCACAGCCAAATTCAAGATGAAAGACATGGGCAAACTGAAACATTTTCTTGGCATTGATTTTGACCAGAGTGATAACTGTGTGAGAATGTCACAGAACAAATATGTGGAGAAAATACTTGAAAGGTTTGATATGCAAGATTGTAAACCGAGGGCGACACCTTGTGAACGAAAATTGAACTACACTGATGATGCAGAAATGATGACTGATGTCAGAAAATACGGAGAGGTAGTAGGTAGCCTAATCTATTTGACTACTTGCACAAGACCCGATCTCAGTTTTGTAGTAAGTAAACTGTCACAGTACTTTACTGAGCCGACGGAAGAGCAATGGGCTACTGTAAAACATGTACTGAGATATCTGAGAGGCACAATTGAGAAAGAGTTGTGTTACAAGAAATGTGACGACGAGAAACTGGCGTTACAAGCGTACGGTGATGCAGATGTAACCGACAGACGTAGTACAACCGGTTATTGTGTAAGCCTAAACAAAAATGGTCCTTTGATTTCATGGAAAACCAAAAAGCAGCCCACCGTTGCACTGTCAACTTGTGAGGCTGAGTATATGGCGTTAGCCGCAACACTACAAGAGTGTATGTACCTAGTACAACTACTAGAAGGTATTGATGGACATCAGTACCCAACACCCAAGGTTTATGAGGATAACCAGGGTACAATTTCGTTAGCAAAGAATCCTGTATGTAGACAGAGGTGTAAGCATGTGGACATAAAATATCACTTTGTGAGGACCACTGTGTATCATGGCAAAATAAGTTTGGAGTATTGCCCAACAGACCAGATGGTAGCAGATTTGATGACAAAACCTGCAACAAAATTTAAGTTGATGGAGTTTGCAAGTTTATGATTGGAGAGTAACCATGTATGTAAAAGTCTACATGATGTAAGGTAGAAAACCTTAGGATGTTTTATTTTGAGTTAAGATAACAATGCGAGAGCAAGTGGGGGTGTTGACATATATGAAAACTATGCTCTCAATTGTAAAGAAGTTAATCTTAATGTTGTATTGTTACTCAGACAAACTTGACGCAGGTAGTGAATAACTGACAATGATAACAGCCAAGGAGAGGTACTGTAATTGATGTGGTGCGCATGTGTGTCAATAAAGTTTTCTCTTCCAGTTTGAACAAGATGGATGCCCCACTGTGTTTTTTACTCCTCTGAATTATCTTCGGTCTAGCACTGGGTCGGCTGCAAGAATCGCTGCACAATTCACCTCTGCCAACAGTTAGTTAATAGACAAGCAAACATCTGCATAATAGTTGGTGTGAAATGCAAACGTACACACATTTATATTTTTTGTGAGCATACGGAATCCTAGTTAAATTGTTGGTTTTAATAGAGCAGCATCAAAGTGGTATTGCTACATTTAATGTCCCATTGAGATTGATGCATTGGTCAGTGTCATTTTGGGGAGTTTTTCATTTAGTGATTAAAATGACTTCTGTATTCAAGTGATCGCCACAGGTTTGCAAATCAGGATGTTTTAACAAATAAATGTGCAGAAGATATGCAATATATGTTTCACCCACATAATCTGCTACTGAACAGTCAGGCACAAACTCTATAGTGCTCATAATGCAAATAAAATATGATATTTTGCTTTCACCAGCACTCACAAGAATGATTGGAGGAATGAGTGGGTTAGCATATGATAAGCACTGGGACTGTACTCACTGTAGTTTAGAAGGTTGAAGGGGGGGACCTCATTGAAACTTACTGGACATTGAAAGGCATAGATAAAGTGGATGTGGGAAGGTTGTTTCCAATGGTGGGAGAGTCTAGGACCAAAGGTCATGGCCTCAGAATTAAAGGGCGCTCTTTTAGAAAGGAGGTGAGGAGGAATGTCTTTAGTCAGGGGGTAGTTAATCTGTGTAACTCATTGCCACAGAGTGCTGTGGAGTCCAAGTCAGTGGATATTTTTAAGATAGACAAATTCTTGATTAGAACGGGTTCTGGGGGAAGGTAGGAAAATGGGATTAGGAGGCAGAGATCAGCCATGAATGAATGGCGGAGTAGATGCGATGGACCGAATGGCCTAATTCTACTCTTGTAAACGTGTGAACCTACATCAAGCTAAGATGAATGCAATAGCATTTTATACAGATTGATTATCCTGCTGGAGGAATCAAACTTAGTGTTTCATTTTTAGTCGTTTTGAACAAATGTAGGAGGCAGATGCGATAGTGGCATCATGATGCTCTAAGATAGGCAAATGGGTATGCAGGGAATGGGGGGATGTGGATCACGTGCAGGCAGAGGAGATTAATTTAACTTGGCATCATGTTTGGCATGGAAGGACACAAAGTGCTGGAGGAACTCAGCGGGCCAGGCAGCGTCTCTGGAGAAAATGGATAGGTAACGTTTCAGATCGAGACCAGACTGAAATGTTACAGATCCACGTTCCGCCTGACCTGCTGAGTTACTCCACCACTAATGTCCTCTTGTGTACTAACCAGCAGCTGCTATGTTTCTAAACCATGTTTGGCATGGACATTGTAAGGGCTGAAGGGCCTCTTCCTGTGCTGCACTGTTCTATGCTCTATGTTATACGTTCAGTACAGCCCATCCTTTTTCAGGCAAATATAACAACTTTTATTCCTGAGTCTTTAGGTTTAGGCAACGTTTCCTGCACAAAGTATCTTAGCATGCTAAGAGCTATGCCTGCTAAAGGTGAAACTGCTCATTAGTGCTTGCTAAGGTGTCAAGTTCTTATATACCTGTATTCAATGGTTTCCTACTGGATGCTCCACGGCACCTTTAGCAATCACCTTCTCAGTGGGAGGATCGTGCCATGTGAAAGTGCCATCCATATGTCTTGGCAAAGTTTCAGAGGCATTTGTTACCCTTAAGGACCTCTTATGGTCCATATGTAAGGATATTTCCACAACACATCAACTCAAGGGGTAAGCTTAATATTGTTTAATTTATCCGTAAAATGTTTAAAATAATTGCTTTTGTAAATGATTCAAACTCTTCAGACTTTAGACTGTAAACAAACAGCACTGAAACAGGCCCTTCAGCCCACTGAGTCTGTGCTGACCAGTGATCTCCCCGTACACTAGCACTATCCTACACACTAAGGACAATTCTTTTTTTTTTAAACTGAAGCCAATTAACCTACAAAACTGCACATCTTTAGAGTGTGGGAGGAAACCAGAGCATCTAGAGAAAACCCACACAGTCACTGGTAGAACGTACAAACTCCATACATGTAGCACCCGTAGTCCCGTAGTCAGGATGGAACCTGGTTCTCTTGTACTGTAAGGCAGCAACTCTACTATTCTGCCACTGTGGAATTTGGAAAGAGGTATAAAGAGCACATTGCAGCAAATATAAGTTTACTAATCTTGTCATTTGATTAATAAAATGTATGTTGGAATATTGTACAATACCAGATTACTGCTATAATTTAAAAATATGTACCATTTGAGATCATCTGTACAATTGGATAAACAGTGAAAGCAGCGATGAGAAAGAGCCTGGTGCTTTGGAGATTGGCGACACATTTTGTAAGAAATTTAAATTAGTCTTCATTCTGTTGAGCATTGAGGCAGTGAATTTACAGAGATCAGAAAAACAACCACACACATGGCTTTCAGCAAAACAAATGAGATTAATTTCATTCATGGACACTAATTGTTGGTTGAGATGATGAATCATCTGCAGGCACTTAGCAAATAATAAGAACAATATATTTAATGTCCACATGTTCTAATTGACCACAGCGCTGATGAGAAGGGATGGCCTTTCAGTTAAAGTTTTGCAAAGCTAAATGTTAAATGTGTTGGGTAAATTAAAACGAATGATAAATATGCAAACTGTGATGGATAGCGCAAACTGTTTGGCGCAGTAGATTAGCAAACTGTTCGTGCACCTCTGGGACATTACCTTCAATCTAACCTGGACAGATGACATGAAGTTGAACTTTTCCTGCCAAGTATCAGGGGCCTACAACACAGGACTGCCCAAAATGATGAACAAAGTGTTATTGAACTGGCACTCATGTTCTGCTAAGCATCAACATGGCTAATGCTGAATATTGAAAATACATTGTGGATTATTAGATCAAAGTAGTTGTTTTATATGTCTTAATGGATAATATATAAAGGAGACATTCCTGAGATAGTGGATAATGACTAATCCATTAAAGTCATGGGTATCACTAATGTTACAGTGCTAATGTCAAATGTCGATCTAGCAAAGAAAAGTAGAGTCACGAGCTGCCAGAAGTGTTTGATGAATCAGGTACTTCAACAGTTTGGACTGGTATATGGATAGGAAAGATCGAGAGAGAAATGGCCTACACAGGGGCAAATGGGACTAGCTTAGATGGACGTCTTGGTCGGCATGGATAAGTTGGGCCGAATGGCCTGTTTCCGTACTGTATAACTCTATGACTTTACGACGTGCTCATGTATTCCTGCTTTCCACAGACCTAGGTTGATCTATGGTTGCTTTAATGCAGTCATTTAACAACTTGGAAGCTTGAGAATATCCATTTGTTTATTGCACATTGAATTTGGTGGAAAGTTGTAATCAAGGACAAGATTTAGTGCGATGGAAATTTGATTCTAGCATATGATCTATGCACATGATATACTAATGTAGCCATGTTGAATTCTGATTTGGTAATGTGCTTATTTTGACAGGTACATAGATATGAAAGGTTTAGAGGGATAAGGACCAAATGCAAGCAAATGGAATTAACTTAGATGGAACATCTTGTTTGGCATGGACAAGTTGGGTTGAAGGTCTTGTTTGACTCTATGACTTGTATGTGGATGTATTACTACATTGCATGCTTAGTAATACATTCGGAATTACCTGTGGCTTCAACTGTGACCTTGAATGCTGATGTTAACCAACATAAAACTAAACTGCTGAGGGAAATGAATGAAAAGGATCAATTGTGGGAAGCATAAGATATGTGAGGAAGTATTTGTGGAATGCAAAAATTAACGTTAACAATTGAGGTTGTAGATAAAGTCAGAGATTATAAAGAAGTAGAGGTTAGTTGGGGCAAGATCAAAATAAATGTTAGTTTATAACATGATGGAAGGCAACAGTGAATAAACGACAAAAAGGGTTGCATACATGAATGATAAAAGGATAAGGAATAATGGATGGGTCGAGATGAAATCCAAATGACAAAAGCTAAATAATAATAAGTGATAACCTTGGTAAAAAAAAAAGAGGACAAGGTTTAAATTGTGACATTGAATTCTGCATTAACTCTAGAACTCTGGTAAAGTGCCAAATCAAAAAATGGGCTGTGGTTCCTCATACTGGCATTGAACGTCATTGGGAAATGTTTGTAAGCGGAGGGAAAAGGTCTCTGAGCAGAAATGAATCAGAAAGGTAAAGCAGTAATGCCCCTGTCCCACTTAGGTAACCTAAAGGGAAACTTCTGGAGACTTTGCGCTACACCCAAGGTTTCCGTGCAGTTCCCGGGCAGTTCCTGGAGGTTGCAGGTGGTTGCAGGTAGTGGAAGCAGGTAGGGAGACTGATAAAAACATCAGGGAACCGTACGGAAACCTTGGGTGGTGCGCAAAGTCTCCAGAGGTTTCCGTTCAGGTTTCCTAAGTGGGACAGGGGCATTAAGAGACTAGAGGTTCACATGTGTGTCTTACTGGAGAAGCCCAGCAAAATAATAACTTAATCAACATTTATTCTATGAAGGGGAATGAATAATTAATCAAACTCAATACACTGCTTCACATGGATGGGGATGGGTCAGAACCACACCAGGGAGGAGGTAAATAAACAGCTTTTGTATCTCCTTCACTTGTATAAGAAGGTGTTTTGGTCATGAGATTGGGCATTGAGAATCCTCATTGTGTACACCAGGGATTTAAGTACTGCCACCCTAAATACTAACATAGTTCAAGAAAACAAGTTTCATCCCAGCTGGTATCAGGCAACTAAACCATCCTATCGCCAATGAAAGAATGGTACTATAAAAGCTGGAGTTAATAATAATAATAATAATACATTTTATTTATGGGCGCCTTTCAAGAGTCTCAAGGACACAACAATTTAGCAGGTAGAGGAAAAACATGTAAGGGGAATGAAATAAATAGTAGAGACATGACTAGTACACAAAGTAAAGACAGAATTCAATACAAAATACAGTATGAGGCAATTAATGCACAGATGAAAAGGGACGGGGATGCGGGGCTAAGGATAGGCAGAGGTGAAGAGATGGGTCTTGAGGCGGGACTGGAAGATGTTGAGGGACACGGAATTGCGGATCAGTTGGGGGAGGGAGTTCCAGATCCTGGGAGCTGCCCTGGAGAAGGCTCAGTCCCCAAAACTGCGGAGGTTGGACTTGTGGATGGAGAGGAGACCGGCTGAGGGACCGTGAGGGTTGGTATGGGGAGAGGAGGTCAGTGAGATATGGGGGGGGGGGGTGGGCAGATGGTGGAGGGCTTTGTAGGTGAGAATCAGGATTTTGTAGGTGATCCGGTGGGAGATGGGAAGCCAGTGAAGTTGTTTGAGGACTGGAGTGATGTGATACCAGGATTTGGTGTGGGTGATGAGTCGGGCGGCTGCGTTCTGGACCAGTTGGAGTCGGTTGATGTAGGTGGAGCTGATGCCAAGGAGAAGTGAGTTGCAGTAGTCCAGTCGGGAAGAGATGAAGGCATGGATGAGTCTTTCAGCAGCGGGCGGTGTGAGAGAGGGTCTGAGTTTGGCGATGTTGCGGAGATGAAAGAAGGAGGTTTTAATGACATGGCGGAGGTGAGGCTCAAGGGAGAGGGTGGAATCAAAGATCACGCCAAGGTTGCGGGCCTGGGGAGATGGGGAGACAGTGGTGCCGTCGATGGTGAGAGTGGGGTCATTGATTTTGCTGAGTGTGGCTTTGGAGCCTATGCGGAGGAATTCTGTCTTATCGCTGTTGAGTTTGAGGAAATTATGTTGCATCCAGGTTTTTATAGCTGACAAACAGGAGTTGATATGGGAGAGGGGGGGGGGGGGGGTGTGGGGGGATTTGGTGCTGAGGTAGATCTGGGTTTCATCAGCGTAACAGTGGAAGTCCACGTTGAAGTGGCGGAGTATCTGACCAAGGGGGAGGATGTAGATGATGAAGAGGAGGGGGCCGAGTACGGAGCCTTGGGGAACGCCTTGAGTGACTGTGGCTGTAGCAGAGGTGTGATTGTGTAGAGAGATGAAGTGGGATCTGTTGGAAAGGTAGGAACGGAGCCAGCTGAGTGCAGAGCCTTCAATGCCGAGGTCTTTGAGTCTGGTGAGCAGGATGTTATGGTTCACTGTATCGAAGGCTGCGCTCTGGTCGAGGCGGATGAGGATGTTGAGGGAACTAGTGTCAGCAGAGGTGAGGAGGTCGTTGAGGACTTTGTGCAGAGCAGTTTCTGTGCTATGGAGGGGGCGAAAGCCAGATTGGAGGGGTTCAAGTAGGTTATACGCAAGGAGGTGGGAATGAAGTTGCGACGCAACGATACGCTCCAGAGTTTTTGAAAGAAAGGGGAGGTTTGAGATTGGGCGGTAGTTAATGAGAGAGGAGGGATCAAGACCAGGTTTCTTTAAGATTGGTGTAACAGCAGCAGTTTTGAAAGCGGAGGGGACAATTCCTTGGGACAATGAGGAGATGAAGAGATTAGTGAGGTAGGGGCAGAGAACGGGGAGGCAGTAGTTCAACAGGATAGTGGGGAGAGGGTCGAGGGAGCAGGTAGTGGGTTTGGAAGAGCTGATGAGTTTGGAGATTTCAATAGGGGTGACCAGGTCAAACTGGGAGAGGAAGCAGTGTGGAGGAGGGGTAAGGAGGTCAGTGGAGATGTTGAAAGGAGGGGCCTTGGTAGGTGGTGGAGTAGATGCTGGGGAGTCGGGTACAGGGGATAAAGATTGATAGATGGTGCTGATTTTGTCAGCGAAAAAGTGGAGGAATGAGTTGCAGAGATCCGGAGTAGAGGTAGGGAGAGTGTTTGCTCGAGAAATTAGTTGCTCAGCGGGACAGACAGCATCTCTGGAGAGAATGAATGGATGACGTTTCAGGTCGATACCCTTTTTCAGACTTTACTGGACTTTATCTGGCACTAAACATTATACACTTTCTCCTGTACCTGGACACAGTGGATGGCTTGCTTGTAATCATGTATATCATTTCACACTGGATAGCGCACAACAACAAATATTTTCACTGGACCTCAGTGCAAACAACTGTAATAAACTGAACTAAACACATGCCCTAACATTGCTTCTCATGGAGAGATGGAAACTCCCAGTGTGGTCTACTTTATGGTTTATGTCTGCAGGCACAAGGAACACCAGATGCCACTTTACAAAGACACAAAGTACTGGAGTAACTGTTGAAATGATCAGATTCACGCACAGAGGATAGAACTCATAGACTTTGTTGCAGTACAAACGGAGGGAGCACAACGTGCTTTCATGCCCGTGGTCAGCATCAAATCTAAAATAGAGAGAGAGACACCGGCTTATAGGGCCGGCCCAGGGTAGGGATGAAGATCTGGACTGGAGTACATAAGGATTGTGAAGCATGCATAATATGTGTGATAAAAGTCTGATCTTGGCCGCTTTTGGCCCACTGTGCTGCGATTTTCGAGAGAACACCGTCACCTACGGCCGTCATTTTTGGCCACCTCGATCAGAGCCCACGTCTGCCTTCCTGGACCAGAGTATTCTTCCCATCGATGAAAAATCAGAGATAAATTAATGTTTCCCCTCTCCCCCTCCCCCTTCCCTCACCTCACCCACCTCTCAGCACACCCTTTCTCCCCCCCTCTCCCCCCCTGCCCCCTCTCTCCTCCTCTCTCTCTCCCCTCCATCCCCTCCCGCACCCTCCCTCTCTCCCCTAAACCCCCTCCGCTCCACACCCCCTGCCCTCTCCCCTCCACCCTCCCTCCCCCTCGCTGCTCCCCACTTCTCCCCCTCACCCCCCTCTCAGCACCCCCTCTCTCTCCCCCTCACTCTCACCCTTCTCTCTCCTCCCCTCCTCCCCCACCTTTACCCCCTCACCCACCCTCCCTCTTCTCCTCTTCTCCACCCCCCATCCCTCTTGCCCCTCTCTCTGTGTTTCTGTCTCTCTTTCTGTCTCTGCCCCTTCTCTCTCGGCCCTCACTCTCTACCCCCCCCCCCCACCACTCTAGATGTGACTGCAAGTTGGGGGCTATGCGTCAGTAGATAGGGTGGTTATGGGGTAAAAGGAGCAAATTAATAATATTAATATAATATCAAGTGGGGATAATTAGTGTGAGTGCGGGGGGGGGGGGTTGTTAGTGTGTGTGACGCTGCATGCCGCCTCCCCCACCCCCCCACAACCGCACGTTGGGGGAACAGACCCAACGGGTCTGCACTTGGTCTAGTATATGATAAAGACATACTAATATACATCCTTCCTCTTAAAGAATTAACTCCCAATAAAACAGATGTGATAATCACATGCAAAATACTATATATACTACATAAAGTACATATAGTATGTGTAATTAAGCTAGCGTAATTAAGTGGTGGAAGTGGTCTGCTCTTCTTGTCATACCATCCTTTTTGAACATCATGCATTTGTTGTAGCCTGGACTGGATTTCGGATGGTGGGATCACTTGTGGTACTAGTGCCTGTTTCGCCACAGTTGGCTCAGTTTGCCTTGACATTAGTCGCTGGGCGGGTGAACCCAATATTGGGTCGTTGGAGATGTTGAGCAGGTTGAGCAGGTCTAGGCATACGTCTGATCCTGCTCTGTGGGATCGTTCCACCACTTGTTTTCAATTGGAGGCGTGGGGCGGGTCCCAGTTCTGACACCATGTTGAAATGATCAGACTCACGTGTAGAAAAAGTCTTTATTGCAGTACAAACGGAGAGAACACAACGTGCTATCATCCCTGTGGTCCGCATCAATTCTAAAAGAGAGAGAGGCACACACACCGGCTTATAGGGCCGGCCCAGGGTAGCGATGAATATATGGACTGGATTACGTAAGGAATGTGTAGCATAACCTGTGTGGTGATATATATATAGTAAAGACATACTAATCTACAGTAACTCAGCAAGTCAGGCAGCATCTCTGGAGAACATGAATATGCGAATCAGTCTGAAGGTCCCGACCTAAATGGTCAGCTCTCCATGTTCTCTAGAGATGCTGCCTGACGCACCAAGTTACTCCAGCACTTGGGTCTTTTTATGTCTAACTTTTTATCCTCAGCAGACAACTTTTCTTGGTGTGGCTTTACCAAACCAAATGAAAGGAATAAAAAGAGGTACAGCTTGATGTAAGAAAAAAATAAAATAATTTGCTTTATTTTAGACAGTGATATCCAAGTGATATTCTTAAATGACACCCATGATGGATGCTACCAACCTCACGTGATAAATGTTGCCTTGTACCTACTCTATTTTGTGGTTGAATTGTTGTTGGTTTAACTTTTCGTTCTAAATAAGCACTAACTACAATACGTGACTGTCAACATTTTATTTTTATCGCTGAATCCAGACATGAACCTCCTGATGTGTTGTAAACATCACAGACTCTTTCCACGTCATTTCCAGTAAGATTGTTAATCTCTTATGATTGATGTTCCTATAAATGTGTAGTTAACTCAGTGTGATAGTTATCTCATTCAATTTAGTACACATTATCTATTCTTACTTCGTAAAGTCAGTAAATCAAATTGTCATTTAAGGTTCTGAAGTGGGCTTCACTTTGAGGTCCCTCTACATTCCTTCACCACCAGTTCCCTGAAGGTGGAATAGGATGATTCGAGGTAGATAGGGTGGTAAAGAAAGCTTTTGGTGTGCTGGCCTTTATAAATCAGAGCATTGAGTATAGAAGTTGGGATGTAATGTTAAAATTGTACAAGGCATTGGTGAGACCAATTCTGTAGTATGGTGTACAATTTTGATCGCATAATTATAGGAAGGATGTCA
Source organism: Amblyraja radiata (assembly GCF_010909765.2). Taxonomy (NCBI): domain Eukaryota; kingdom Metazoa; phylum Chordata; class Chondrichthyes; order Rajiformes; family Rajidae; genus Amblyraja; species Amblyraja radiata. The sequence goes on along the minus strand of NW_022630667.1, from coordinate 46,967 downwards.
ACAAAATAGAGAGAGTACAGAGGAGATTTACTAGAATGTTGCCTGGGCTTCAGCAACTAAGTTACAGAGAAAGGTTGAGCAAGTATGGTCTTTATTCTTTGGAGCGCAGAAGGTTAAGGGGGGACTTGATAGAGGTCTTTAAAATGATGAGAGGGATAGACAGAGTTGACGTGGATAAGCTTTTCCCACTGAGAGTAGGGAAGATTCAAACAAGAGGACATGACTTGAGAATTAAGGGACAGAAGTTTGGGGGTAACATGAGGGGGAACTTCTTTACTCAGAGAGTGGTAGCTGTGTGGAATGAGCTTCTAGTGGAAGTGGTGGAGGCAGGTTCGATTTTATCATTTAAAAATAAATTGGATAGTTATATGGACGGGAAAGGAATGGAGGGTTATGGTCTGAGTGCAGGTAGATGGGACTAGGTGAGAATAAGTGTTCGGCAACGACTAGAAGGGCCGAGATGGCCTGTTTCCGTGCTGTAATTGTTATATGGTTATATGGTTATATCAGTGAGCTTATCAGAAATTGGAATTTGAAGTTGCAACTTACAATGAAATCCAACTTTTCCTTGCATATGGCATCTTTCACAGTCTCAGGACATCTCAAAGAGTTGATGTACATGTTATAGGAGCAGAATTAGGTTGTTCAGCCCATCAGGTCTACTCTGCCGGACAGTCAGTGACGGTTCAGGTCGAGAGTCTGAAGAAGTCTCAACCCGAAATGTCACGCATTCCTTCTCGTTGGAGATACTGCCTGTCCTGTTGAGTTACTCCAGCATTTTATGTCTATCTTTAGTTTAATATCAGTTGCTGACAACATCATTTTTCTTTATTGATGACTCGCTTGGTATATGTTCCTCTGAGAGATTTGTTTTCCAATTTCCACAGTGGAATTCCAGCATCAATGAATGCCTTGTGCAAATCACTCGAAAACTCAACTGGAGCCAGCTGTAAATGAACTGAGGAGACAAGCTTGGGTATTTCACTTGGGTGGTCTACACCCCAGCGGTATCAACATTGACTTCTCTAGTTTTAGATAGCCCTTGTCTTCTCCATCCTCCCTCTTCCCCTTCCCAGCCTTCCTTCTAGTCTTACTGTCTCTGCCTCTTCCTTTCTTTTTCCTGCCCCCCCCCCCACATCAGTCTGATGAAGGGTCTCGACCCGAAATGATGCCAATTTCTTGTCTCCACTGAGCCTTACCTGCTGAGTTTCTCCTGCATGTTTTTTTCGACCTTCATTTTTTCCAGCATCTGCAGTTATTTCTTAAATAGATCTTGGAGAAAACTGAACCAACGGGCAGCGGCACGAACGAATGAACGACCAACGGTGGCGCCCCGGGTTACGCCCCGGTGGTGGAAGTTTCTTTTGTGCATATGTCAGTTTCTGCATTACAATCATGCATCATTCTACTTTTTTACACATCTTTTTTTTCCATTGTTTTTACGATCACTGCGTGCACACAGTTTACTGTGTGAGCTGCGCCTGAACAAGGAATTTCATTGCACCTTAATGCATATGATTAGAGCCAGGATTTTGCCATGAATGCCAAGCCTTCTCATGCCTTTTTTTTGATGATTTCACCAGGATAATGCATTTTTCACGATCAAGTGCCTAATCAGCCTTCATTGTGCCGTTTTACTAAAAGTTTGTGCTATTTTCTCTCGTTGTACCGTGATTACAATGATGTTTTCTATGTTAAAACGTTATTATTAATGTGTTAACATTACTTGTAAGTTATACTATGTTAACACATTAATAATAACGTTTTAACACAGAAAACATCATTGTAATCACGGTACAACTAGCGAAAATAGCACAAACGTTTAGAAAAACGGCAAAATGAAGGCTGATTAGGCACTTGATCGTGAAAAAGGCATTATCCTGGTGAAATCATCAAAAAAGGCATGAGAAGGCTTGGCATTCATGGCAAAATCCTGGCTCTAATCATATGCATTAAGGTGCAATGAAATTCCTTGTTCAGGCGCAGCTCACACAGTAAACTGTGTGCACGCAGTGATCGTAAAAACAATGGAAAAAAAGATGTGTAAAAAAGTAGAATGATGCATGATTGTAATGCAGAAACTGACATATGCACAAAAGAATATTAAAGTACAATAACGGGCTATCCAATGAAAGAATTAAGAGAATGTTACAATATCTCCGGAAATGGTCTATGAAAGGGTTGATTGATTCATGAGTCACAGTGGGAAAGAACCTGTTCTCAAGTCTCAACATCTAAGTTTTTAAGTCCTGTTTCGTCTCCCAGTAAGTATAAGAGAAAAAAGGGAAATAGCCAGGATAGTAGACATCCATGACAATACTTCCAGCATTCCCGATGGCATGCTCCGTGAAGTTGGATTGAATGGAAAGAAGTGACGAGCCTGAGATAAACTGGATTTCCACTGTGGGGAAAAGTCAAGAACCTTCAGGGATAGGTTAATGTCTTAACCTTATTCCCTTTGTTAAGGCATTAACCTATCCCTGATTTTCTTCCTCCTGCTCTTTGTCTAATTAGCCAAATTGAGGTCAATGTTAAACACTCTTCCTCGCAGCAAATCAAAAAACACAGATAATTTGATTATTTGTTATTAATATTCTTGGATCAGACATTTGCAAATCAAATAAAGCAAAACATTTGGTTGGTATTTGAAAAATGGTGCTGTACTTAACAATTATTTTGCAATAGAAATGAACAATTTGTAATATAGTAAATGACAGAACAAAATCGTGCTGCCACAAATATTCAATCTGTCAGAAATAGTCTACAATAAAAATCAGTGATAGTTTAGTTGATATTTGAAATTCACAGATAATCATTCAGTTAACAAAGAGGAATGCTTACACAGTATTGTATGTGAAGCTTCGAGTATTTATATTTTAATACCGATATTCAGTGATGCCATTTTTGATCCTATTTATATTTCTTCACTCTGTGATGAGCGATGGATGCAAGATCTGCAACTTTAGAATGAAATGACTAACAAACTTCTTTGTGGGCTTTGTTTCATCACATCACAGTGCCACAGGACGCACAGTCGCATAGAGGTGTTGCCTCCCAGGGTCAGAGACCCAGGTTCGATCCTGACCTCGAGTGCCGTCTGCGTGGAGTTTGTACGTTCTGCTTGTGACCGTGTAGGTTTCCTCCGGATGCTCCGGTTTTCTACCAAATCCCAAAGACGTGTGGGTTTTTTAGGTTAATTGGCCTCTGCAAATTGCCCCTAGTGTGCAGGGAGTGGGTGTCAAAGAGGGATAATGTAGAACTAGTGTGAACAGGTCAATCTGGACTCGATGGTCAATGAGCACTCAGTAGGCCAAAGAGCCTGTTTGCATGCTGTATCTTTCAGTCAATCAGACAATTCAATCAATCTCTTCTACACTGTCCCAGTCAAAGGCACAGAGAGAAAGTTAGAAAAATACACTCAGAATATTTTAATTTTGTCGGTATCAAATTTTATTAACTCTTAAATATAAAAACTGAAACCAAGCATAGTCCTGTGAGACCGGATTATTTTTGATGCCACTTTGTGGCTTGGGGTTTATTTCACAGTTGTAGAAAAGTGTATTTGCAAACCAATGCAGTAGGACATAAGTAGAACAGACTCTTGTAGAGCAATTTGTAAATATTTCTTCCATCATATTATGTTATTGCTTTCCTTATGCTAATCCCAAAATCTACACCACCATCACTATTCTCCGCTCTCATCTGCCACTTTATAATCCATATTGTTTATCTTCCTCTGCTTGAGATATTTATTCAGTTTTCCCTTAACTCTTGCTTGAGCTATTTCCTATGGAAAAGTACATGTGCTAATAATGCACAGCGGTAGAGTTGCTGCCTTACAGCGCCAGAGGCCTGAATTCAATCCTGCCTACGGGTGCTGTCTTTACGGAGTTTGTACGTTTTCCCTGTGACCTTCATTGGTTTTCTCCAGGAGCTCCGTTTCCCTCCCACATTCCAAAGACATACAGGTTTGTAGATTAATTGGCTTTGGTAAGAATTGTAAATTGTCCCTAAGTGTGTGGGATAGTGCTAGTGTACGGGGATCGCTGGTCTGCTGGTCTCGGTGGGTGAAGGGCCTGTATTTCTAAGACCAAAAAGTAAAATTAATGGGCCTTTCCCACTAAGGCGACTGTTTAGGTGACTGCAGAGGAGACTTTGCAATGGCCATATGGTTGCCACATGTTCACGGGTGGTTGCCGGAGAGTCACCTTCCTGGTCATGAGGAGTTCCCACAATTTGGGAACTAGTTGCGGCCTCATTATGTTGAAAATGAGAATCGACTATAATGAAGTCGCCATGGAGATTAGCGAGAATTCTCGAGCCGTAGATGGGTCACCAGAAGGTCGAAGGTTCTTGTAGGTTCTCATAGGTTGGAGCCGGTGCTGACCAGTGAATTTCATTGGCTCATTGAGGGGAAAAAGGTAAGCAGTAGTTTTCAGAACCAAGGAACCGATGGGTAATGTGAAATGTCCACTGAACTTCACAGCTGTGCATCTCTGGCTTCTTAAAAGTTGTTTCAACTCCTTCTCCCTCCGCTCCCCCCCTTTTTTAAAGGACTTGCCATACACTGTGCTTTAGTTGTCTTAACTACAGCACCAACTTTCCTGTTCATCGCGGTGTGTGTCTGTATCTACTTGGCTTTGCACCGTGGGGAATTTTTGGACAGCGCTCCCCCGCTTGCCTTGTTCCCCGCCTTTGCGATGTGTTTATGTGTGTGTGTTCCACTCTGGCAGTCGCCGTTCCAGTTCCCGGTTTTTCAGGCAACTGCCGGCAACTCGACAGTCGCCAACAATCCATTTAAAAATCACCCGAGTGGGACAGGCCCATTAGCCTTCCGTAAACAGTGGAAGGAAAATGATCTTCATTTTCTCCCCACTTTCAAAGGGAAAATTCCAAATGAATAATCTTTCATCTTTAAAGCTGGAATATGGAGAAATTTCATAGAAGTTAATATAATCAATTTCTAAAATAGTTATCCAAGAAATTTATATTTTATGCTTTGCATATGGGAACCAAAGAGATATATTTATTCCCTAAATTGTTTTGAAACATAGAGTTGGTGACCACTGAACCCTCATGGGAATAGAATAATGGTGTTTGAACCAACTATAGTCGGTGATATATAAATAAAGCACAGAATACTATAGAAAACTATGACAGTGAAAAAGGCTTCAGTGCAATTGTTTGACTACTCAGAGGCTCTATAAGGCATCAGCCTACATTTGGAGTATTGTGAGCTGTTTTGGGCCCCATATCTAAGGAAGGATGTGCTGGTGTTGGATAGGGGCCAGAGGAGGTTTAGGAGAAAGATCCCAGGAATCATTGGGTTAACATATGATGAGCGTTTAACAACACTGGACCTGCACTTACTGGAGTTTAGAAGGATAAGGGGAGACCTCATTGAAACTTACAAAATAGTGAAAGGCCTGGATAGAGTGAATGTGGAGAGGATGTTTCCATTAGTAGGAAAGTCTAGGCCATAGCCTCAGAATAAAAGGATGTACATTTAGAAAGGAGATGAGGAGGAATTTATTTAGTCAGAGGGTGGTGAGTCTGTGGAATTAATTGCCACGGATGGCTGTGGATTCAATTCAATTCAATTCAAAGCATTGTATTCGTCCCCGAGGGGCAATTTAAAAGGGCGCATTACAGTAGCTTTTTAAAAAGGGACACAATCAAGAAACATAAGCAGCACGCATACTGCACAATAAACCAGCACACGCATTTCACAGACACACTGCACAATCACACAACACACACCGCACATCAACATTCAACACATAGTAATAGTTTTTAAAATGCTTCCTTAATGCTTCAATTAAAAAGTGCATATAGAAGGTTATTTCATTTCATATGTTCATGAGTCAGTGATCAGCATTAAGAAGCTGGACAGCCCTGGGGATGAAGGTTGCCTTCCTCCTCTGTGTCCGGCAGCCCGGACAGCGTAGTCTGCATCCTGAGGGGAGCCACTCAAACTCAGGAAACAGGATGTGAGAGGGGTCCTGAAGAATCCTGCGTGTTAACTTTACAGACTGTTGGTCGCATAGGGCAGTGAGAGTTCGGACGGGCTGCTCAATGATTTTTGAGCAGACCTTGATCACATTCAACAGGCGGTTTCTGTTTTGCAGGGTGATGGAATGGAACCAGCTAGTGAAAGAGAAGGTTATTACATTTTCAATGAATGCGTAGTAGAATGTGGTGAGAATGTCTTTGTTAATCCCAAATGACTTCAGCTTCCTGAGTAGGTACTGACTCTGATGGCACTTTTTAAGGATTTCCTCTGTGTTAGAGGAAAACCTTAGCAGGTTGTCGAAGGCTGTTCCCAGGTATTTGTATACCTCCACTATCTCCACTGGCTCCTGCTGGATGATAGTGGTGCCTGCCTCAGCCATCTGTCTCTGTTGGGGGGAAAAGGCCACAATCATGTCCTTGGTTTTGCTTATATTTATCTCAAGACAAGACTTTTCACACCATACTATAAAGTCCTGCAGGGCTGAGCTGTGATGTTGTGTATGGCTGGGAAGCAGAGACAGGAGGACAGTTTGGCTGGGTGGATCTGCAGTCATCAGTGTAGAGAATGAAGAGAAGTGGAGAGAGGACACAGCCTTGTGGAGAGCCAGTGAAGGTGAAGAGGGTGTCGGACAAGGTGTGGTTCACCAACACCCTCTGTGATCTGTTGGTGAGGAAGTCTATAATCCACACAGTGAGTTGGTGGTTGAGGTGGAAGCGGGTGATGAGCTTCTCAGCCAAAATATGTGGCTGCATGGTGTTGAATGCTGATGAGAAGTCTGCAAACAGAAGTCTGGCTGTGGCATTGGGGATTTCCAGATGCTTATGGATGGTGTTTAAGATGAATATTTTTGCGTCATCGACACCCCTGCCAGCCTGGTAAGCAAACTGCAATGGATCCATCATCGTGCCAGTTGCCTTGGTGATGTGCTCCTTGATGATCCTCTCCATGGCCTTCATGATCAGGGAGGTGAGAGCCACCGGTCTAAGGTCATTCAGGACCTTGGTGGTGCCCTTCTTTGGGATGGGAATCACTGTTGAGTTTTTCCACATCGCGGGGACTGTGCTGCTGGTCAAAGAGCCCTGGAACAGATGCTGGAACACACCTCCCAGTTGCTCAGCACAGTGCCATAGGGTCCGCCCACAGATGTTGTCTGGCCCCGGAGCTGTGTTCTTTTTAGTCCTTTTGAGGGCTCTCACCACCTCTGATGTGTTGATGTTGAGGCCGGAGTGATCAGGTCTGAGTGTGGAGACGATTGATTCTAGCTGGGTGCTATTGTCCATTTCAAATCTGGTGTAGAAGGAGTTGAGATCATTCGGGAGTGAAGTGAAGCTGCTTCCTGCTACCTGAATGGGCTTGCGGCTGGTAGAGACAGAGTTCACTGCTGCCATGTTCTTGAGGCCCTGCCAAGCCGCACGGAGGTTCCCTTTTCCAAAGGTCTGCTCCACTTTGTTCTTGTATTTCAGCTGGGCAATTTTTATGGCCCGCTTGACCTCTCTGTTTACCTCCTTCTTCTCAGCTTCAGAACCGGTAAAAAATGTTCTCTTTTTCTTATTCAATATGTTTTTTAGATCTTTAGTCACCCAGGGTTTATTGTTAGGGAAGATTGTGACCTTCTTGGAGAGGATAATATTGTCTACACAGAAAGTGATGTATGCTGAGACTGTATCCGCTTGCTCACTGATGTTGGTGGAGGAGGATGTGAGGGTATTCCAGTCTGTGGTTTCAAAACACCCTTGAAGCCTGTCAATACTGTCCGGTGTCCACTGTTTGATGTCCTTGATGACTTTCTCTGTTCTCTTTACCACAGGTGTGTAGGCAGGAACGAGCAGTATGCTGCTGTGGTCAGCAGAGCCTAGGGGAGGGAGGGAGACGGCTCTGTAGGCGTCTGGGACTGACCCATAGCATTTGTCCAGTGTTTTCCCTAGACGGGTGTTGCAGTTGACATACTGGTAGAATCCTTTAAGTAACTTGTCAATTGAACAGTGATTGAAGTCACCCATGATGAATTTGGGGGCGTCCGGAGATATCAGTTCGAGTCTGTCGAGCATATTTCTTATATGTTCCGTAGCAGTGGATGCATTTGCTCTGGGGTGGATATAAACCAGAATGAAAAACAGTTGTGGGAATTCCCTGGGAAGGTAGAAGGGACGCAGGGAGACAGCCAAGAGTTCAATGTCAGGGTTGCACAGTTCTTCTCTGACAACAACTGTTTTGCACCAGCGTGGATTGATGTAGAGGCAGACACCACCGCCATGGTGCTTGCCAGTCAGTTCAGTATCACGGTCTAACCTTACAGGAGACCCGAAGCCATCTATGTGCATGCTGTCACTGTTGTCACTCCCAGTCAGCTATGTTTCAGTGAAAGCAAGAATGGATGCCAAGCTAATGGATATTTTTAAGGCGGAACTTGACAGATTCTTGATTAGTAATGTGTCAGGGGTTATGGAGAGAGGGCAGGAGAATGGGGTTTAGTGGGAAAGATAGATCAGCCATGAGTAGACATGGGCTATATGAGCTAATTCTGCTCCAAGAACTTATGAACTCATTAACATTGGGTGCAAGACCATAGCTTCCTGACAGTGGAATCACAGGTGGGTAGGGTATTGAAAAAGTCATTTAGCAAGCTTGTCTTCATAGACTGAAGCATTATTGGAGTTGGGATGTTGTGTTGCAGCTGAACAAACCATTGTTTTGGTCATACTTAGGGGCGTTGAATGTAATCCGTGCAATTGGACTGACAATTATGTGCATTGCCTCTATCACAGACCAGCAGTGATGGATTTAACTCTGCCATCCAGCTATTAGCTCTGTCCACTCACATATTAAAGTCTTAGATGGTTGCCATGGTAGGAGAGGACCAACATTGAGCCATGTCACTGGTGTTAAAATCACAACCTCTTAGGTTTAAGGTGAAGGGGGAAATATTTATTAAGAATCTGAGGGGTAACATTTTCACACAAAGGGTGGTGGGGTGTATGGAACAAGCTGCCATAGGAGGTAGTTGAGGCTGGGACTATCCCAACGTTTAAGAAAGAGTTAGACAGGTACATGGATAGGACAAGTTTGGAGGAATATGGACCAAACGCACGCAGGCAGGACTAGCGTAGCTGGGATATGTTGGCCGGTGTTGGGCAAGTTGGGCAAGTTGGGCTTGCTTCCACACTGTATCACTCTATGACTCTATAACTGAACTTTTAATAATTTATGTTGGATTTTTCAATTTTGAATGCATCAAGAAAGTTTGATATATTAATCACATTGTCTTTCTCTATGAAAATGGCATGGGTTACAAATTAAATTTGGATTATTACTAAGCAGCTGCTAACAATGCAATAAAGTAACAATCATCAGAATATTGCAAGGGATTTTTTGTTTGTAGTGGGCTATTTGAATGGGAAATGTAGGAGATATAAATGGCACAATGGTTACATTATGCAGGGTAATTTGACATATTTCTTATGCCATTCCTGAGCAGGGTATGCATGATTCCAATTTCAACTCAAAGTCTTCACATTTCATATTCCTGTGAACATTTCATATTCCTGATATTAGCCAGCACTAAAACTCTCACACATACAGTCATCAATTCATAAAGCATGGAAACAGGCCCATTGTTTTGCCCATCTTGACCACGCCGACCAACGTATCCCACCTACCTACGTTTGGTCCATATCCCTCTAAATCTATCCTATCCATGTACCTGTCCAAATGTTTTTTTAAACAATGTGATTTCATTTGCAAACCTACTTGGTGCAAACATTTGTGTAAGCTGGTTTAAACCTAAGATAGACAAAAAAAGCTGGAGTAACTCAGCAGGACAGGCAGCATCTCTTGGAGAGAAGGAATGGGTGATGTTTTGGGTCGAGACTGAAGAAGGGTGTTGATCCGAAACGTCACCCATTCCTTCTCTCCAGAGATGCTGCATGTCCCGCTGAGTTACTCCAGCTTTTTGTGCCTATCTACTACATTACGGAGTTGGCCCGTGTAGGGATCCGCATTGTATCTCATTTGGCATTAATTCAGTTTCAATTGAGATTTGTTGATTCTCACTGTTCAAGGTCATGAACACTTGAGAGCTCATAACTGCTTCTATCTACAACACATTTTATTAGTACTCAGCCCATTTGTTGCCTATGGTATCCCATAGACTGCAGCTGAAAACAAATCTTCCCGATGGGCAAGGTATTCAGCAGGGAACAGAGGGAGTAGGAATCGCTGAGGAATCTGTGAAATATTCTTCTACTAAGGGCTGGAGGCTCTGAAGATGCAGTAACTTTAAAAAAAAACAAAAGAAAAATAATCTCATGGTTCCAGATATTACGGTGAGGTGATTTGAAAGCCTGACTGGCAAGATTATAGCAACGTTTAAAAGCAAAGTTCATATGGGTCATGATTTTCAATACCATGTACACATAGAATAATTAGATTAAAGAATAAAATAATAGGTAATCAATTTCGTGGGGTTTCAATTTTAATTAAACATATTATGAAAGATAAAAGGAACCTTATTGCTTCACATCTTTGCCAATTCTACTTTGTAATACTCAACATGAAGATTTATGGACAATCATTTACAGTTTTTTCATCTGTAATTTATTTTCAAAAGCTTAAAATCCTATCATTTAAACAGATCTGGTGCGGCTGATAACCTTATTGGAATAAGGATTAATGAATTATGCTAATTTGACCTACTTTAAAAAGTCTGATTCAAGACAAATTGGAAACTGGCTTTTTTGCAAAGAATTAAAAGTCCTTTCCTTTGTTAAAATCAGTGCATCAGTGCACGAAACATTATTTAATGAATCATCAGTAATTAGATCTAATTGTCACTGAAACAAACACTGGAGTCCAAACTCTTCTTTATTTGTAAACGGTACCACGGAGCCGGACTTGGATCCACTCATTCAAGCCCTCACCTGCCTCATGTAAACAGAACAGAAGAAAGAGACATCCGGCACGGCCAAACGAATCACCTACACTTTTATACCCCTAAACGGATGCAGGGACACTAAAGGCATGAAGATGCAATGGGAGGGCCATCCCTACATGCCAATCACTTCTTACACATATGATGAGATCACATTAAGAGGCACTTACTCTGCTTACTTACAAACAATGTATACAAACAAGACTTGATGGCAACATTTAATTACATTTAATTACATTTAATTACATGAGCCTCTAGCACCTGGTGTCCCTTTGTCACTTCAGCTAAGCTTGACCTTTTGCAGAGAAGCCTGCCAATTCCAAAGTACCCAAACCACTGCATATCTACAAAAAAATCCTCTGCTTGCATGAGTAAATGCATTTGGTGTGCATGCTCACAAAGAATTTACTGTGGAGCACACATATGTCGGAAAGAAACCATTTTGGTTATTATCCCAGTGCAAGACCACAGTCACTGTTTGTCAATGGAGCAATGGAGGAGCAGGCATGGGGGTACCACCAGGATGGTGGGGGGTGTGGGTGGGGGGGGGGGGTAGAACAAAAGAGGAGCCGGCAGGGGTACTTTGCAACTTTGCAGCGCCGTTTATGTGGCGATTATCTACATACCTTGCAAGCAAAGAATTTCACGGTGCCTTGTCACATGTGTTCCATTCCAACCAAATGTTAAATGTTGTCATGGTTGCAAATGTGCTTCCTAGCACACTTTTCCCAAGATATTGCTCAAGAGGCCAGCTACATGTCCCATCAGGCCTCCAGTGAGGTGAGGAGGTGGGCAGGCCAAGTGGGTTGGGTGGGTGGGGAGAGGCAGTTGGTGGTGGTGCACAGACGCACATGGGGTAGGAGAAGAAGTGGTCTTGGGTCACCCATGGAGGCTGGGAATTGGTGACTGTCTGGCAGCAGTGGACAGGAATTACAAGGAAATAAGTAGAAGCATGAGTGGAACAATCGCCCATTCCTGTCTGAAGGTCTCTAGTGAGGTAGATGGCCGCTCTCTAGTTAGTGACTAGATGGTTCAGTTGCCGGATAAAGTTGGGAAGAATCTGTCCCTGAAACTGGAGGTATGCGTTTTCACACCTGTATCTATTGCCTGATAAAGGAGGGGAGAAGAGGAAGTGACTGGGGTGTGGCCAAACCCTTTATTTTAAGACTGTGACCCCTTTGGGCTATAAACTAACTCTGCACTGAAGAAGGGTCTCGACCTCAAATACCCCATTCCTTCTAACCAGAGATGCTGCCTGTCCCGCTGAGATACTCCAGCATTTTGTGTCCATCCTCTCCTCTTATCCTGTTGGCCCCCATCTCAATTTTGTACAGTTCAAGATTAAGGAAATATTGGGAAGACTGTGCGGAAAGTATTAGGGAGGCTTTGTGGCAGCTGGCCAAAGGCATTGAGAGGAATGAGAATCATAGCTATCATCAAGAGTGGTGGAGTGGGAAGGTCAGCATCAGGTTGGGATGTCCAAAGTGGTAGAATAAGAAGCAGGGTGGGTGGAGGGGGGAATAATGCAGATTGGAGGAGGTTGGTGGGGTGGGTGATCAGATGTGTTGAGGAATGGCAGTCATGCAGTGCGATAAATGGAGAATGATACAGGTTCTATCTTGCATGCAAGTAGCCCAATGCTGCAAGATTGGTGAAACATTCTCCTGGGAGCCCACTGACATCAGGAAGCCTTCGAGACCAAATTCCTCCGAGATGCTCCAAATGGAACATAGCACAGAGCATGAAACCATCGTGTTCCTCCCTGAATTCTCATCGGTGATGCCTGAATAACTCACATCTGAACGAGCCTGGACAAATATAATTGGCATGGTTTCAACTGGAAATGGTCATAAATGTGATTTACTCTGAGAGCATCAATGTTTACCCACCCAGCAACTTGAGCTCAGAAAATAATTATTCACAAGATTGCTGTGGAAATTTAAAAATTGCAGCTATATTAACAGCAACAAATTCTTCAACACCATACACATTGCTGAGGTAATTGTTTGATGAGAACTTAATTAATGACACACAACATAGCAGGAATTCAATTTAAATAAATGGCCAACGGGATTTTAATTTGTTTAAGCAAAACAAAAACACCTTAGGCAGATAAGAACAAAAGACTCACAAACTCTGGAAAATATATTTTGAATTTCCTTTTTGTCCAGGAAACATGACTAATTTCTCCAATCAGTCTGAAGAAGGGTCTTGACCCGAAATGTCACCCATTTCTTCTCTCCAGAGATACTGCCTGTCCCGCTGAGTCACTCCAGTATTGTGTGTGTACCGTCTCCAATCAAGGAGTTTGTTTTTTAACTTACTGCAGCAATCTTCCAAATGGCATTTGAATAACCCCAAGGTGGAGTTCCTCTGGTGAATTCTTCTCATCTTTGGTGGGTTTTATTTTTATTTGATCATTGAAATGAGTGGACAAAGGTTTGGGAGACGGGAAAGATGCGGGGGAGAGAGAAAATGGGGGGACAGAGATGTGGGGGAGAATGTGGGGGAGAGAGACATGTGGGGAGAATGTGGGGGAGAGAGAATTGTGGGAGAGAGAGAGATGTGGGGGGGGGGAGATGTGGGGAAGAGAGTGATGTGGGGAGAATGTGGGGGAGAGAGAATTGTGGGGGAGAGAGATGTGGGGAGAATGTGGGGGAGAGAGAATTGTGGGGGAGAGAGATGTGTGGGGGGGAGAATGTGGGGGAGAGAGAATTGTGGGGAGAGAGATGTGGGGGAGAGATGTGGGGAAGAGAGATAATGGGGAGACAGAGATGTGGGGGAGAGAGATGATGGGGAGGGGAGGAATGTGTGGTTATCCATTTTGTACCAAAGCCAATTAACCGACGTACGTCCTTGGAGTGTGTGAGGTAACAAGAGCACCTGGAGAAAACCCACGCGGTCATGGGGAGAACATACAAGCTTTGTACAAACACCACACATACGTAGTCAGCATCAAACCTGGCTCCCTGGCACTGTAAGGCAGCAACTCTCCCACTGCCACCGTGTCATCCCTAATCCTACACACAAAGGGGCAATTTACAGAAGCCAATTAACCTACAAACCCACACAGGCATGTCTTTGCAATGTAGGAGGAAACCCGTTCAGTCACTGGGAGAATGTGCAAACTACGCACAGACAGTACCCATAGTCAGGATCAAACCTGGATGTCTGATGCTGTAAGGCAGCAACTCTACCAATGCACCACCATGCTGCCTACCCAAACATCCCTTCCTACAGCAGTTGTGACTCCAATTCTTTACTAACGATCCCCGAACCCCCAGCAGAGTCTCCGACTTTTCCCCAGGGCAGGGTCGATGGTTTATTCCCAGCTCCGAGATCAACAGTGTGGCCTAGCTTCTCCCAATTGCTGGAACTGAGACTCTGGGCCAAGCAGCACATTATCATCACTGCGGTACAACTTGTATACTGGTTGCACTATTTCAGTATTCAGCATGCTGTAATTGTGCTTTGAGACAGTGATCTTCATGTCTTTACTCTTCATTAATTCCTCCCTGTGCATTCGACTATCCCAAGAATAGGTTTCTGTGATTTTCTGTCTGCGGGATGAATATGAAACACAGAGGGAGGTTTTATTTTTCGTTATTAGATTTATTTGGCTTTAAGCTTCAGCGGTCATTATTATTTTAACTCCATGGGGTATGGTATTATTTTGCACCAATGTTAGGGGCTAATTCTGAACAAATGTATTTGTGTTTTTATCTAACTGTTTTCAATTTAAGAATCGTTGAACTTTGCCAGTGACTTTCAATTCAATTCAATTCAATTCAATTCAATTCAATTTATTGTCATTTGGACCCCTTGAGGTCCAAACGAAATGCTGTTTCTGCAGCCATACATTACAAACAAATAGACCCGAGACACAACATAATTTACATAAACATCCATCACATTGCTGTGATGGAAGGCCAAAAAACTTTTCTCTCCACTGCACTCCCCTCCCCCCCCCCCCCCGATGTCAGAGTCAAAGTCAAAGCCCCCGGCGGGCGATGGCGAATTGTCCCGTGGCCATTAAAGCCACGCCGGGTGATGCAAGGTCGCACACCGGGTCTTGATGTTAGAGCCCCCGGCGCGCGCTCGCAGTCCGCAGCCATTCCAAGCCGCGCGGGGCGGTGGTGTAAGGCCCCGCTCCAGCAGCTCTTCAACCCCGCAACTCGGGCGGGAGAAGTCGCCGCTGCGGAAGCCCCGAAAAGCGGTCTCCCTCCAGGGACCCGCGGGCTCCCGGTGTCGCCGCCCGCCAGACCCGCAGTTGCAGCCACCGAAACTCCGGGGGTCGGATCGCAGCAGCGTCCACCACAGCTCCACCCGCTCTGGACTCGGCCAGCTCCGCGACGGTGAGGTGAGTAGTCGGCACCAGAGTCCCCGGTTTTCCTGTTGGAGGCCGCTCCTCGTTGCAGCCCCAACGACAACGGAGACCCGACAAAGAAAAGGTCGGGTCTCCCGTGCAGGGAGAGATTTAAAAGTTTCCCCCCCCCCCCCCACACCCCCCCCCCCCCCCCCCCCACACACATACCCCAACAAAAATAACAAAAACTACATTAAAACATAGACATAAAATAATAAAAACGCAGACGGACTGCAGAGGCCGCTGCTGACGAGAGCCGAGACTTCTGACTAAATGGAAGTTAAATTGAAGTTAGGTGTTGAAAATTGCTTACGTGTTGGGGTAGTGAGGAGCTTATTCTAATCTGACATTGATCTGATGTCCCTGTACGTTTTAGTTTAGTTTAGAGATACAAATTGGAAGCAAGATCCATGGATACTTGGACCCACCAAGTCCACATTGACCAGCGATCACCCATATACTAGTTCTATCCTACAAACTAGGGACAATTTACAGAAGCCAATTAACCTACAAACCTGCGTGTCTTTGAAATATGGGAGAAAAGCAGAGCACCCGGAGAAAACCCATGCGGTCGCAGGGAGACCGCACAAATACCGTACAGGCAGTACCCATGGTCAGGATGGAACCCGGTGGCACTGTGAGGCAGCAACTCTCCCACTGCACTGCACCCATGTGGAATGTAAAATCCCCATATTGGTTCAGAAGTCTGAATAGTGATTTCACTCATTTTAACCATTGATTTTAACAGTTTTAAAATTGTGCTGTTGCATCTTCAAAATGAATTGTAAAACCAAAGGCATATGCCACGTAAAACAAACTATTGAAGAACTCAACTGGTCATGTAGCATCCGTGGAAGGAAATAGACAGACTACGTTTCAGATCAGGACCCTTCTTCAGCCTGATGGAGTGAATATACAATATGATAAACTTATTATCCAATAGGTGACTCTTGTTAGTAATATTCTGCGACTGCAAGAATGACAAATAACAGTTAAATACCCCTTTGGTCAGTACAACAGCATTTTAAACAAAAAATAATCACATTATGGGGCTATCTCAAACTTGAAATGTCCTATCCCTTTACAAAAATAGTATAGCACAGTGGTAAAGTTGCTAATTACGACACAAGAGGACCTGGTTTGATCCTGACTACGGGTGCTGTCTGTATGGTGTTTGTATGTTCTCCCTGTGAACGGGCGTGATTTCTTTGGGTGCTACGGTTTCCTCCCACACTCCAAAGACGTACAGGGTTGTAGGTTAATTGGCTTCTGTAAGTTGTGTGGGTATAGGGCAGTGTATAGGGTAGTGCTAGTGTAGGGGGATCGCTGGTCAGCGTGGACTCAATGGGTCAAAGGGCCTGTTTCCATGCTGTATTTCTAAAGTCTATAGTAAATAAGATGGACACATATGGTGTACAATTCCAAATTGATTCATTTGTCAAAAGCATTTGTTGCTATGCTGCTTTAGTTTGAAGAAAAGACATTCCATTTAACTTCAGATATTCAGAAACTCGAAGGATCAGACTGAATGACATCCCTCTCATGTTACCATCTGCCAGAGTTATCAATATTTTATAACCCTACAGATAAAAGCCGATAGTTCCCCAGACCTTTCAGACTCCACAGTGATTCTGAAACCGTCATGAGCCTGTGGCTGTTAGGTTTTGTAAACGTGTTGTCACATTTATCAGATTGTGGTCAATGTCTTAATTTGTGTGCACATATTTTCACTTGGCATGGCTGGTTCACAACACAATGATATCACAAACATAATACAAGCAACATATATAGTTGTACAAGAAAATAACGGCAAGAAGGAGTGCAAATAATTATCGGACACCAGATCAATAGTTGATCTGCTATGATTAGGCAATTTCTCTTTGCATTATCTTGAGACCAAAAGCATTCAGGGATTGATTTGTCTTCCATGTTTCACAGCCTGTGGTTTACTCCTTTTTAATCTAAAAGGACAAAAAATTGCTGCTAGTTCAGCACAGAAATGGAGGAAATATTGGTGCCATTCCCGACTGCATGTGAACAGATCTGCTCCTAGACTATGTCTTGGTGATATGTGATTAGCCATTGTCTCTCCGTTTTGTTGTGTTTGGTCTACCTTTCTGTTCTATGTTTCTGTTTTTTTCTATTTTGAACTGAATTGAATTGAAAGATATTGCATGGAAACAGGCCCATCTGTCCACCGGGTCCACGCCAACCATCCATCACCCATTCCCACTAATTCCATGTAATCCCACTTCTACATCCTCTCCCCACACATTACAGCAGCCAGTTTACCTACAAACCCGCATGTCTTTGGGATGTGGAGGGAAACCCGTGCAGTCACAGGGAGAATGTGCAAACTCCACACAGACATCATCAAGGTCAGATTTGAACCTAGGTCTCTGGCACTGTGAGGCAGCTGCTCTACCAGCTGCACCATTGTGCCACACTCTTGGATAATTCCCATGTTGACACCATTCTCCTCTCTATCTTTGCAAATGTCAATTTATTCTATAGCTGATTGAGTTTTCACCTTAACCTTTCCATTCTCAAATGGTGTTTGTGTATCTTCTGAAGTAAATCTTCTTGCATTTTTTTGGCTATGATGATTTTGACCCAGATAGTGCATTATCTTCCAGTGAGCTGTCAGCTGTGACTAATCAATAGTGATTTAGTGTTTGCTGCATTTATTTAATCACTTGAAGCCATCGATCACCCAGATCATTTGTTGAGAACGCATGTGTAATTACTACAGTAGACACAAAATGCTGGAGTAACACAGCGGGACAGGCAGCGAATCTGAAGAGAAGGAATGGGTGATGTTTTGAGTCGAGATGCTGCCTGTCCCGCTGAGTTACTCCAGCATTTTGTGTCTATCTTCAGTTTAAACCAGTATCTGCAGTTCCTTCCCACACATTTTGTGTGTAATTACTATGTTGTGTTTTTATCTAATTGTATTAATTGTAGCTGTAACTTTTTCAACACAGTGAAACTTCACAACCATTGTTGCTTACCATGGAGGAAGTCATGTAGTTTTAATTGTATAGATACTGCTCGGAAACAGGCCCTTCGGCCCACCGGGTCCAACCCGACCAGCGATCCCCGCACATTAACACAATCCTGCACACACTAGGGACATTTATCAAGCCAATTGACCAACAAACCTGTACGTCTTTGGAGATTGTGGAACTTGGGGCAATCAAAGGAAGTGTTTTGAGGGCAATCAGTATCAGGTAGTGAACGTCCCAACGTGTATGAAGGTAGACAAGTGCCTGATCAGATGTGGCCATAGACACTGAAGGAAGCTAGAGAAGAAATTGCAGGTGTCCTGGCTGAGACCTATGTCATAATTAATTAGGGGAGAGGTGTCGGAAGACTGGAGGGTGGCAAACGACTTTATTTAAGAAGGGCTGCAAAGAAAAGCCTGGGAACCATAGGCCAGTGAGCCTAACATCTGTGGTCATAAAGTTACTAGAGAGTATTCTGAGGGATATACATGCATTCAGATAGACAAGGGCTGTTTAAGGATAGTGGGCAGGGTGCTGTACATGGGAGATCAAGTCTCACGAATCTGATTGAATTTTCGAAGATATAACCAAAATGTCGATGAGGGAAGGGCTGTCAAAGTTGTACAGTATGTGTGGATTTCAGCAAGACAGTTGACACAGTTCTGCATGCTAGGCTGCTCTGGAAGGCCAAATCACAAGGGAGCCAGCGAGACCTAGCTGACTGGATAGAAAATTAGTTTCATGGAAGGAAGCAGACAGTACTGATGGAAGGTATGGACACGGTTTTACCCATCTTCCTATGTTCCTATGAGTTTCCAAAGCGTATAAAACCAGTGGACCTCAATTATGGAATTGATCCAACTGCTAATTTATTTCGAGCAGTTTTTGTTCTTGGTCCAGAGTTCATCGTCCTCGATGATCTAGAGCTGCATCTTGACCACTCTCCATCGAGTATGTCCTTCCTGGTTTTGGCCACTGCCATCTTTGTGTTTAAAACCAATTGTTCCTGCTGTCGCATCATCTGTTCCTCTTGTCGTTTTATCTCTCGCTTCATCTCTTCTTGCTGTCGTGCCATCTTATGTGTTCTCTCTTCTAGCTGTAACGCCATCTCTTCTTGACGTCGCCTCATCTCTCGCTCGATCTCATGTTTTTTCTTCATGGCATCCGCTTCTATTGAAAGCGCAGCTAAATCAGCTTTTGCTCCCAATTGAGCAGAAGCCCTCGAAACCGAACTGACTGAGCAACCAGATCTGCGGCATGATCTTCGTGAAGATACATTCGAGATACTATCTCCTCGTCTAAATTCATCTTCCATTCTGGCACCTTGTTGCTTCGCACTTCCAGCTACTAAGCTCGTCACTTGTGACATAATTTCAGATAACCACTTCTCTGCATTTTTCTTGAACCAATTGAATATCTTCTTCGTGTATTCATCCCACTGCGTATGACGTCTGCGTTCTTCCCAAGACAGTACTGAACACAGCAGTACATTATGTTTATTGCCAACCTCCTGGTAGACGTTCCATAGTTGGCTCATATTAGATTTCACCTCGATCACGTTCTGTTCTGATTCCATTAGTTTTTTCTGTGTATCCATTAATCTGGTCACCTGCAACCATAATTCATTTCTCTCTTTCTCGGTTTCCCTCAAACAGGCAGCATGTGAAATATCTGTTTCTTCAAGTTGTCTGGGTCTTTCTTCACCACCACGTGGTTCTTCTGGCATCGCTCTGCCTTCATCTTCTTCTAAATTCATGATTTTAAAGAGGTTGTGGCAGATTGCCAAGTCTTTAAATTAGTCGAACAAATCTCTACTAGTAGCTGTGGCTTTGTTTTTTAATCAGCAATTTCTTCCAAAACTAAAAACATACTGATAATGCAGAGAACATCTCTCTAAGACCAGGTGCAAACCGTGGCTCTAATGCAATGGAATGCACTTATCAGGAGCGACTCAAAACAATCCAAGGTCGGTCTACTTTCCCCAGACACGCTGGAGAAAACAACTTCTGAGCTCCGTTACAGAAATATTTTAATTAAAACCGTGGTTTTAATTCAAAGAGTAATAATCAATTTGTACTCACAAATACAGTGATCCGTCTTCAGATACGTCTCGATGCTGTAGATAGACCTCTAGGCTCTTCGGACCGCGATCTAGTTCCTCCTGGAACCACTTTCGTCTGGCTCAAACCTCTCCGAGAATGTTAGACAATCTTTTGGGCACTTCTCTGGGACTGTATTTCTTATTCAGTTCCATGACTGGAACCAGTCCTCTCTGGCTCTGCCTCTCCGAGGTCTTAGCCTGGTCGTCCTTCTCTGGCTGTGCCTCTCCGATGTATTGGCCTTCTTCGCTTCGATTCATTCTTCTGTCCCTCTCTCTGGGACTGGTATTTATTCCCCACCGGAGGTATCCTTCTACTTAATGTAACGGTAGATTATCATATCGTTCAAGTAATTAGCACCCTAGCCGCTATTTGGATGAGAATGGTTGAAGGGGGTGTGTTCTAAACACATGCAAGCCAATTCACAGAGACCTTCAGAGCTTCTTCTCAGACATGACTTCAAAACACAGTCTTTTGATGAATAAAGGCTTTATTGTTGATGGAAAACAGTGAAATACATCCTTCTTCCGAATCGTTACTGTAATCTTCTTCGAACTCCAGCTTATTATTTAGACATTAATAAACTCCTCGTGCCTCCGTAACACTGGCAAGATCTCCTTTAGATCTCCCATGGACGCGGCATGGCCCGCATGATCTTACACATTCTTACATGTTCTTACATGTGGCTCTTACATGTTCTTACATGATCTTACATGGGAGAAGGGTTAACGTTCCCATTGGTCTCCAAACTAATCTAAAAACTAAATTTCTGCGCAAGCAGCTAAGCTCCGAACACTCCCAAAACACGTCATAAATCCCACCCACAATATAACAAGCAGTCTAAAATGGAAACATAGAAACATAGAAACATAGAAAATAGATGCAGGAGTAGGCCATTCGCCCCTCCGAGCCTGCACCGCCATTCATTATGATCATGGCTGATCATCCAACTCAGTATCCCATCCCTGCCTTCTCTCCATACCCCCTGATTCCTTTAGCCACAAGGGCCACATCTAACTCCCTCTTAAATATAGCCAATGAACTGGCCTCAACTACCTTCTGTGAGAGAGAATTCCAGAGATTCGCCACGCTCTGTGTGAAAAATGTTTTTCTCATCTCGGTCCTAAAAGATTTCCCCCTTATCCTTAAACTGTGACCCCATGTTCTAGACTTCCCCAACATCGGGAATAATCTTCCTGCATCTAGCCTGTCCAACCCCTTAAGAATTTTGTAAGTTTCTATAAGATCCCACCTCAATCTTCTAAATTCTAGCGAGTACAAGCCGAGTCTATCCAGTCTTTCTTCATATGAAAGTCCTGTCAGAAATACCCCACAGTTTGTGACCGCTTCAGCACTACTCCACAGTGTGTCACTACATCCGTACAACTCCACAGTGTGAAACTCCATCAGTTATACCCCACTGTATGTTACTCAATCAGAACCTCCCCACAATGTGTCACCATCAGAACTACCTGACAGGTTATCATTCCAGCAGTATTATCGCACAATATGTCACTCCATCACTACTTCCCACAAAGTGTGTCCCTCCATCAGAGCTACTCCACAATATGTCATACATCAGTATTACCCCCAGAGTGTGTCACTCCATCAGGAGTATCCTGCAGAGTGTCACTCCATCAGTGCTGCCACCCATTTGGTCAGTTCATCAGTACTACCTCGTAGTGCATCACTCCATCTGTACTGGTCCACAATATGTCACTCCATCACTACTACCCCCAAAGTGTGTCCATCCTTCAGAGCTACTCCAGAATATGTCATGCATCAGTATTACCCCACAGAGTGTCTCCCCATCAATACTACTCCACATTGTGTTGCTCCATCAGTACTTCACCAAACTATGCCACTCCATCAGGACAACCACATAGAGTGGTGTCCTGGGCCTCCTCCATTGTCAGACTGAGGCCCAGCGCGAATTGGAGGAACAGGACCTCATATTTCGCTTGGGTAGCTAACACACCAGCAGTATGAACATTGACTTCTCTAACTTCAAGTAGCCCTTGCTTTCCATCTTTCTTCATCCTCTTCCCCTTCCCAGTTCTCCCACCAGTCTTACTGTCTCCGACTACATTGTATCTCTGTCACGCCCACTCATGTGACATTAGTCTGAAGAAGGATCTCGCCCCGAAACGTCACCCATTCGTTCTCTCCAGTGATGCTGCCCGTCCTGCTGATTTACTTCAGCATTGTGTGTATATTTCCGCTACAGAATGTCACTCCATTTGTACTACCATACATTTTATCAATTCATTAGTACTACATGTGTACCACTCCACAATATGTCACCCCATCAGTAATGCACCATAGTGTATCTCTCCATCAGTATTACCCCAATGTGACACTCCATCAATGCTCCCCCTCGGTAAGTCACTCCATCAGTACTACCCCATAGTGTGTAATTCCATCTGCACTAACACACAGTGTATTACTCCATCAGTATTACCCCACACCGTTTGTCACTTCAAATGTACCACCCCAGAGTGTCAGTCCATCTGTACGTCCCCACAGTGCCACACCATCAGTACTACTCCTCAGTATCATTCCATCAGTACTACCCCACAGTGTTTCCCTCCATCAGCAGTACCATAGAATGTGTCACTACATCAGTAATACCCCAAACATAGAAACATAGAAACATAGAAATTAGGTGCAGGGGTAGGCCATTCGGCCCTTCGAGCCTGCACCGCCATTCAATATGATCATGGCTGATCATCCAACTCAGTATCCCGTACCTGCCTTCTCTCCATACCCCCTGATCCCCTTAGCCACAAGGGCCACATCTAACTCCCTCTTAAATATAGCCAATGAACTGGCCTCAACTACCCTCTGTGGCAGAGAGTTCCAGAGATTCACCACTCTCTGTGTGAAAAAAGTTCTTCTCATCTCAGTTTTAAAGGATTTCCCCCTTATCCTTAAGCTGTGACCCCTTGTCCTGGACTTCCCTAACATCGGGGACAATCTTCCTGCATCTAGCCTGTCCAACCCCTTAAGAATTTTGTAAGTTTCTATAAGATCCCCTCTCAATCTCCTAAATTCTAGAGAGTATAAACCAAGTCTATCCAGTCTTTCTTCATAAGACAGTCCTGACATCCCAGGAATCAGTCTGGTGAACCGTCTCTGCACTCCCTCTATGGCAATAATGTCCTTCCTCAGATTTGGAGACCAAAACTGTACGCAATACTCCAGGTGTGGTCTCACCAAGACCCTGTACAACTGCAGTAGAACCTCCCTGCTCCTATACTCAAATCCTTTTGCAATGAAAGCTAACATACCATTCGCTTTCTTTACTGCCTGCTGCACCTGCATGCCTACCTTCAATGACTGGTGTACCATGACACCCAGGTCTCGCTGCATCTCCCCCTTTCCCAATCGGGCACCATTTAGATAATAGTCTGCTTTCCCGTTTTTGCCACCAAAATGGATAACCTCACATTTATCAACATTATACTGCATCTGCCAAACATTTGCCCACTCACCCAGCCTATCCAAGTCACCTTGCAGTCTCCTAGCATCCTCCTCACAGCTAACACTGCCCCCCAGCTTAGTGTCATCCGCAAACTTGGAGATATTGCCTTCAATTCCCTCATCCAGATCATTAATATATATTGTAAATAGCTGGGGTCCCAGCACTGAGCCTTGCGGTACCCCACTAGTCACTGCCTGCCATTGTGAAAAGGACCCGTTTACTCCTACTCTTTGCTTCCTGTTTGCCAACCAGTTCTCTATCCACATCTCAAAGAGTGTCACTCCATCAGCACTGCCCTTGAATATATCATTACATATGTGTCTCTCTATCAGTACTACAACACAATGTGTCATTTCATCAGGACTACCCCACAGTGTGTCATTCCATAGTTACTAGCACAAAATGTCATTATTTCAGTGCTACCCCACAGCGTGGCATTACATCAGTACTAGCCGCACTGTGTCACTCCATCACGACAACCTCACAGTTCAACATTCCAATAGAACTACCCCACGGTGTGTCACTCCATCAGTACTATTTCACAGTGACATTCCAACAGTGTTGCCCCACAGTCACTTCCATCAGTCCTACTCACAGAATGTCAGCCCATCTGTACTACGCCACAGTGTGTCCCTCCATCAGTACCACCACAGTGTGTCCCTCCATCAGTACCACCACAGTGTGTCCCTCCATCAGTACCACCACAGTGTGTCCCTCCATCAGTACCACCACAGTGTGTCCCTCCATCAGTACCACCACAGTGTGTCCCTCCATCAGTACCACCACCGTGTGTCCCTCCATCAGTACCACCACCGTGTGTCCCTCCATCATTACCACCACCGTGTGTCCCTCCATCAGTACCACCACAGTGTGTCCCTCCATCAGTACCACCACAGTATGTCCCTCCATCAGTACCACCACAGTGTGTCAGTCCATCAGTACCACCACAGAATGTCAGCCCATCAGTACCACCACCGTGTGTCCCTCCATCAGTACCACCACAGTGTGTCCCTCCATCAGTACCACCACAGTGTGTCCCTCCATCAGTACCACCACAGTGTGTCCCTCCATCAGTACCACCACAGTGTGTCCCTCCATCAGTACCACCACAGTATGTCCCTCCATCAGTACCACCACAGTGTGTCCCTCCATCAGTACCACCACAGTGTGTCCCTCCATCATTACCACCACAGTGTGTCCCTCCATCAGTACCACCACAGTGTGTCAGTCCATCAGTACCACCACAGTGTGTCCCTCCATCAGTACCACCACAGTGTGTCCCTCCATCAGTACCACCACAGTGTGTCCCTCCATCAGTACCACCACAGTGTGTCCCTCCATCATTACCACCACAGTGTGTCCCTCCATCAGTACCACCACAGTGTGTCCCTCCATCAGTACCACCACAGTGTGTCCCTCCATCAGTACCACCACAGTATGTCCCTCCATCAGTACCACCACAGTGAGTCACTGCGTCAGTACCACCACAGTATGTCAGCCCATCAGTACCACCACAGTGTGTCCCTCCATCAGTACCACCACAGTGTGTCAGTCCATCAGTACCACCACAGTGTGTCACTCCATCAGTCCCACCACAGTGTGTCAGTCCATCAGTACCACCACAGTGTGTCCCTCCATCAGTCCCACCACCGTGTGTCCCTCCACCAGTACCACCACAGTGTGTCCCTCCATCAGTACCACCACCGTGTGTCACTCCATCAGTACCACCACAGCGCGTCACTGCGTCAGTTCGGCCCGATTTTCAACCCTCCATCAGTACTATCCCACTGTGTGTCTCTCCATCAGTGGACGGAGAGAGGGCAGCCCAGAGATGGGAAATAGAGAGCGTAGGGTAGAGAGTTACAGTTCAGAGAGAGTGACAGCAGTGAGGATGGAGGGAGAGAGAAAGAGAGGAGGGAGAGGTGCTGCATCATTTGCCGTTTTATTTAGGTTTAGGACAATTCTGAGGCGGTAACGGTTCTGTTCTCTGAGTGTCGTGAATCTTTGGGTCGTTCCTCCTCAAAGGTTAATTCAGAAACAAGGGTTCTGAACTTAAAGAAAGGTACCTTTGAGGGTATGAGATGTGAATTGGCCAAGATAGACTGGCGATTGATTCTTAATGGGTTGACGGTGGATATGCAATGGAAGGCATTTAAAGACTGCATGCATGAACTACAACAATTGTTC
Source organism: Amblyraja radiata (assembly GCF_010909765.2). Taxonomy (NCBI): domain Eukaryota; kingdom Metazoa; phylum Chordata; class Chondrichthyes; order Rajiformes; family Rajidae; genus Amblyraja; species Amblyraja radiata. The sequence continues at coordinate 20,886 of NW_022630667.1, read as the reverse complement.
ATCCCAGTTTGGCAAAAGAATAAATCAGGGAAGGCAGTGCATCCATGGATAACAAGGTAAATCAGGGATAGTATCAAAACAAAAGATGAAGCGTACAAATTAGCCAGAAAAAGCAGCCTACCAGAGGACTGGGAGAAATTCAGAGTCCAGCAGAGGAGGACAAAGGGCTTATTTAGGAAAGTGAAAATAGATTATGAAAGAAAACTGGCAGGGAACATAAAAACTGACTGCAAAAATGTTTATAGATTTGTGAAGAGAAAAAGATTAGTTAAAACAAATGTAGGTCCCTCGCAGTCAGAAACAGGTGAATTGATCATGGGGAACAAGGACATGGCAGACCAATTGAATAACTACTTTGGTTCTGTCTTCACTAAGGAAGACATAAATAATCTGCCGGAAAAAGCAGGGGACCGGGGGTCAAATGAGATGGAGGAACTGAGTGCAATCCAGGTTAGCCGGGAAGTGGTATTAGCTAAATTGAATGGATTAAAGACCGATAAATCCCTAGGGCCAGATAGGCTGCATCCCAGATTACTTAAGGAAGTAGCCGCAGACATAGTGGATGCATTAGTGATAATTTTTCAAAACTCTTTAGATTCTGGAGTAGTTCCTGAGGATTGGAGGGTAGCTAATATAACCCCACTTTTAAAAAAGGGAGGGAGAGAGAAAACGTGGAATTACAGACAAGTTAGTCTAACGTCGGTAGTGGGGAAACTGCTAGAATCAGTTATTAAAGATGGGATAGCAGCACATTTGGAAAGTGGTGAAATAATTGGACAAACTCAGCATGGATTTATGAAAGGTAAATCATGTCTGACGAACCGTATAGAATTTTTCGAGGATGTAACTAGTAGAGTGGATAAGGGAGAACCAGTGGATGTGTTATATCTGGACTTTCAGAAGGCTTTCGACAAGGTCCCACATAAGAGCTTAGTATACAAACTTAAAACACACGGTATTGGGGGTTCAGTATTGATGTGGATAAAGAACTGGCTGGCAGACAGGAAGCAAAGAGTAGGAGTAAACGGATCCTTTTCACAGTGGCAGGCAGTGACTAGTGAGGTACCGCAAGACTCAGTTCTGGGACCCCAGCTATTTACAATATATATTAATGATTTGAACGAGGGAATTGAATGCAACATCTCCAAGTTTGCGGATGACACGAAGCAGGGGGGCAGTGTTAGCTGTGAGGAGGATGCTAGGAGGCTGCAAGGTGACTTGGGTAGGCTGGGTGAGTGGGCAAATGCATGGCAGATGCAGTATAATGCGGATAAATGTGAGGTTATCCACTTTGGTGGCAAAAACAGGAAAGTAGACTGTTATCTGAATGGTGGCCGATTAGGAAAAAGGGAGATGCAACGAGACCTGGGTGTCATGGTACACCAGTCATTAAAAGTAGGCATGCAGGTGCAGCAGGCAGTGAAGGAAGCGAATGGTATGTTAGCATTCATAGCAAAAGGATTTGAGTATAGGTGCAGGGAGGTTCTACTGCAGTTGTACAGGGTCTTGGTGAGACCGCACCTGGAGTATTGCGTGCAGTTTTGGTCTCCTAATCTGAGGAAAGACATTCTTGCCATAGAGGGAGTACAGAGAAGGTTCACCAGACTGATTCCTGGGATGTCAGGACTTTCATATGGAGAAAGACTGGGTAGACTCGGCTTGTACTCGCTAGAATTTAGAAGATTGAGGGGGGATATTATAGAAACTTACAAAATTCTTAAGCGGTTGGACAGTCTAGATGCAGGAAGATTGTTCCCGATGTTGGGGAAGTCCAGAACAAGAGGTCACAGTTTAAGGATAATGGGGTAATCCTTTATGACCGAGTTGAGGAAATTATTTTTTACACAGAGAATGGTGAATCTGTGGAATTCTCTGCCACAGAAGGTAGTTGAGGCCAGTTCATTGGCTATATTTAAGAGGGCGTTAGATGTGGCCCTTGTGGCTAAAGGGATCAGGGGGTATGGAGAGAAGGCAGGTACAGGATACTGTGTTGGATGATCAGCCATGATCATATTGAATGGCGCTGCAGGCTCGAAGGGCCGAATGGCCTACTCCTGCACCTATTTTCTATGTTTCTATGTTTCTATGTGATGAAGTAAGGCAGAGAATGTTATTGTTCCATGGTATTGTCAGAAATATTCCAGACAAGCAGGGAGTGAATGGTTCCCGGGGTCAGTCAGCGGGAGTGTTGGGTTGAGGTCACAGTCAGTGAAGCCGCGATCATATTGAGTGGTGAAGCAGAGTGGAGGGGGGGCGTTTGGGGCATTTTAGTCCGAGGTGATGTGTTGAACTAATTGCTCAACCTGTGGACAAAGGTCGCCCAGTCCAATCCACCTTCAAACTGGGCACCAGAAGCCCTGAGAGGGACCCTGGAATTTGGCATTGCCTTGCTGAGTGAAACGGATTGAAGGAAATCAGACAAACAACATGAGGTGGAGAGTTGGATCTGATGGAGTTTGAAAGAATATCCCCTTTGCTGGAACAATGCCGCCCGCTCCCAATTTCCATCCCTCAGTATCTATCGCCACAATTCCCAGTCTTTGGAGTTTCTCAATCAATTCCCTGAATAAATCACAACCTGTCTGTCTGTCTGTCTGTCTCAGCAGGGATTTCACTCGACTGATGTCATCTGTTTGTGAATCATTTCAAATTCTATATTTTTAAACTCTGTTGAAACTTCACTGTCCCGGTGGAGACGGAAAATTGTATAAAATCTCCAGGAATGTTGTGTCCCAACATTTAATTCCGAGACATTACCGGTAGCTCACGGGGACACGTCGCTGGGCAGAGAAAATGTGGGAAAAGTTATATGAATATTACGCCGTGGAGAAAATCCTGTACGCGATCATTGCTGCCGTTGGAATCCCTGGTAAGTGAGCAGAACAATTCAAGTTTTATAAATCCATCCGTGTGTTAACTGGTGTTGTCCTGATTCTCATCATGTTACAAGTTCCCAACTGATGATCGTTGTACAAGAATATGTGAAGAATATCAATCCTCTGTGAAATATTTGTGAATTAACGCTGCTGTGATTTGTCTTATTATCAGACAGCTGAAACTAAGCCTCTTTTTCTCTCACTGCTGCCGGCCGGGAGCCACTAGAATGTTGTTCTTGCATTCAGTGGCACCTTGCACAGAGTTGTCCCAGTGCTCGGGACAGGCAGGCAGGCAGGCAGCTCTCCGGGACAGTGTGACTGGGAGAGAGGGGTTCACATTGTGAAGTTCACTGTGTGTGAGTTATTGATCAGAGTGAACAGCCACTCGCTCCTGTGGACACTGTGTCTCACTCACTGTGGTGTCTGTCTGTCACAGTCCGATTCCACCCACAGCCTGTTGGTCAATAATTGGATCCATCTCCTGGACCAGTGGCCGCGGATCTACCGGTGTGTGTGTGTGTGTGTGTGTGTGTGTGTGTGTGTGTGTGTGTGTGTGTGTGTGTGTGTGTGTGTGTGTGTGTGTGTGTGTGTGTGTGTGTCTGTGTGTGTGTGTGTGGTGTGTGAGTGTGTGTGTGTGTGTGTGTGTGTGTGTGTGTGTGTGGTGTGTGTGGTGTGTTTGTGTGTGTGAGTGTGGTGTGTGTGTGTAGTGTGGTGTGTGTGTGTAGTGGTGTATTGTGTGTGTGTGTGCGCGTGTGTGTGTAGTGTGTGTGTGTGTATAGTTGTGTGTATGTGCTGTGTGTATGTGGTGTGATGGGATGTTGGTGTGTGTGTGTTGTGTGTGATGTGTGTGTGTGTGTGTGTGTGTGGTGTGTGTATGTGTGTGTGCGTGTGTGTGTGTGTATGTGTGTGTATGTGTGTGTATGTGTGTGTGTGTGTGTGTGCATATGTGTGTGTGCGTGTGTGTGTTTGTGTGTGTGTGCATATGTGTGTGTGTGTGTGTGCGTGTGTGTGTGAGTGTGTGTGTGTGGTGTGTGTGTGTGTGTGTGTGTGTGTGTGGTGTGTGTGTGTGTGTGTGTGTATGTGTGTGTATGTGTGTGTGTGTGTGTGTGTGTGTGTGTGTGTGTGTGTGTGTATGTGTGTGTGGTGTGTGTGTGTGTGTGTGTGTGTGTGTGTGTGTGTGTGTGTGTGTGTGTGTGTGTGTGTGTGTGTGTGTGTGTGTGTGTGTGTGTGTGTGTGTGTGTGTGTGTGTGTGTGTGTGTGTGTGTGTGTTTGTGTGTGTGTATATATGTGAGACATTTCTTGGTGAGCTCTCCTCCATTAACTCCTCCATGGACTCTGATATAACAGCCTAATGTTGGTGGCCAGTGGCTGGTGATAGAGTTAGCACAATAATGTTGTCTGCCGATGAACTTTGTGTTTAGCTGGTTTTTGTTGTATTTTTTCTATAATTTTCCTACTCAACTTTTGATTTTGATAAAATGATGCCGGCGGCTCCTCTTGTAATTATTTAACCGCTGGACCAGCATTGATTTTTCTGTCTTATTTGCAAAGTTGTAGCTGGCATGAGAGTTGTTATGATTGATGCTGCTTTACTAATGTTGCCGTAAAAAGTGTCGCAATTGCCGTACAACGTCGTAACACTAAGAGTTGAGTTTTCTTTTTCTATACGAAATGTAAAAGGTTGTTTGAATGGTAAAGGATTGGTCCCTATAAACAATTGATTATAATCAATTACCAATTATTTGAATATTGAAATTTGATAAATTGACAATTAAAGGCATATGAAGTTTAATCTAGATTTTTTCTCTTTTTATTTTTATTTTTTATTAACCATATGCGATAATATGAGTTGTTATTTTGGGCTTCATAATGCCCCATTAATTTAAACATAAATGGTCCAGGACCTCATACTTTGATCTATTTGCATAAATATGAGCTATGCAGACTCAGGTGTGTATGCTCGCTTTTTTTTTATTTTTCTCACTCTCTCTCTCAATGACGCAGCCTGATCTTGTGTGCTTTGTCTGTCCTGTCTTCTGTGTGTGTGTGTTTGTGTCAATCTGTGTATGTGGCTCTCTCGTCCCCTTTCTCATGCTATTTCCCTGCCCCACTCCCCCAACCTTATCTACACCCAATTGATCCACAATTGATACAGCTAAAGGCCTAAAAATCATCCATTTGAACATTAGGAGTCTTCTTCCAAAGACAGATTTAATTAGAGTTTGGATTGCACAGAATAAACCTGACATAATAACATTTTCAGAAACATGGTTACATAGTGAAATTTGTGACAATGATATTCATATTGATAATTTTGCATTATATAGAGCAGATAGGCCTACGAGAGCTGGAGGTGTGGCTTGTTATGTGTCAACTCGCTTTATATCTGAACCTGCCATCCCTAAAGTAACCTCATCTCTCTTTGAAAGCCTTTTCATTAGGTTAAAACTTCATGAGAATAAACATCTAATTATCGGCACTATCTATCGATCCCCCCCTGTTCATCCTGACTCAACTAAGTCCCTAATTTCCACTCTCACCTCTATTGAACACCCATGTGAATTAGTGCTTCTTGGTGACTTCAATAAAAACTGGCTCGATCGCTCCTCTTCTAACGACAAAAACTTGCTTAAAAGTATAAACCTGACCCAGTTAATCAACGAACCTACCAGAGTTCATGGCAATTCTACATCACTATTAGATTGGATTCTTGTTACCCATCCTGACCGAATCTTAACATCTGGTGTTTTGTCAGATTGCTTTAGCGATCATTCTGCTATTTTCTGTGTGTGGAAGATTAACCCTTCCCGTCTCCCTCCTAAACATATTCGTGTTAGACAATGTAGAACATTTAATTATGATAATTATATGCATGACCTGATTGCAATAAACTGGGACAGGTTTCAACTTATACCAACTGTCGAGGATGCCTGGAATTATTTATACACTGAAGTCACAAGAGTTATCGATAAGCATGCCCCCTGGAGAGCGATAAAAGTCAATGGAAAAC
>NW_022630667.1:5000-10000 GCF_010909765.2 Amblyraja radiata | reverse complement strand
CTGTTCTTTCATTTCAGTTTGACTTGACACCTCCCACTCGATCTTCCAATGGAACCACTTGGGAGATCGACGCTTTAAAGTCAAACTTTGAATGGGGGTTTGAACTTAGTCACCTGATGCATTTTTGTCTTGTTCTTCTACTGGAAGTAAGACAACCAGCCGCCTAACATCCCTGTGAACTATCGTGGCTTGGATCCTCTCCTTCCCCTCAGTGGAATGCCTTGCCCTTCCTTTCAAAGCCTTTGTCAGAGGAATGGAGTAGCTTGGAAAGATCCGTACATTAACGTCTCTCACGATGCCTTCGCGGTCTGGATTGGAGCTGACGACTCTGCCCAGCTTGAATTGCCCCCTCAGTGCATTTTGGTCACTTAACCAGACAATGTCTCCGGCAGTGACATTTCTCTGAGTGGTGTGCCACTTGCTCCTTATAAACAAGTTAGGACCAGCGAGTTGGCTCCAGCTCTTCCAAAACTTGTTCACCTCCGACTGCATTGCTCTAAGTCTTTTGTAGGGGTAGCTGGAAAAGTCAAAAGTCTTGATGTCTCCGCACTGAGATGCTCGGCCAAGCAGAAGAGTATTTGGTGTGATGTACTGAACGCAGTCTTCCCGGCTTTGTATCCAGGCGTCGATTGGACGTTCATTTGACAGGTTGGCTGCTATGTAAAGAGCTGTCTGAAACTCACTATAACTGAGTGACGATTCTTTTCCAAAATTTTGGAGCGCTCTCTTCACAACACGCACAGCAGCTTCCGCAGCGCCATTTCTGTGTGGAGAATCAGCAGGATGGATTTTCCACATCCACTCTGTTCCATTTTTAGCTGCATTCTCCTCCAAAGCTGCTCTGTCCAGGTTGTCCAAACACCTATATAGTTCCTCTAAGACTGGTTTTGCGCCAATAAAATTGGTGCCTGGATCTGACCAGATCTTCTTGGGGTGCCCACGGATTGCTGTGAATCTTTGATAAGCCATCAGAAACCCTTCACTTGATAAGGTGCTGACTAACTCTGTGTGGATGGCTCTGCTGGCCATACAGCAGAAGACAACTCCCCAGACTTTGAGTTTTACCCTCTTCTTGACGTCATCGTGTACGTGGTAGGGTCCAAAGAGGTCTACTATTGTAAACTCAAAAGGAGCAGCAGGTTCAGTTCTTTCAGGCGGCAGATCACTCATTACTTATTGACATTTCTTTGCTTTTGCTTTCTTGCAGATTATGCAGTGATCAACGACTTTTTGAGCAATTCTCCTTCCTTTTATGACCCAAGCCTTTTTTCTCATTTTAAGCAAGGTCCCAGCCACTCCGTCATGACTCTCCCTGTGAGCCTCCCGAGCTAGCAGCATGGACACCCAGGCATCAACGGGCAGGATGGGAACAGCAACTTTATCCTCTTCAAAGCTCTGCACTCTGCCACCACAAACCATTAGCCCAGAATCTTGGTCTTTATAGGCTACCAGTCGATCTGTTGTGGTGCTTGGGAAAGTTGTGCCCAATTGCGCAGCACAAAAAATGTCTTTTAGAGCATTTTCTCGTTCTCTTACTGTAATGACTCCTGTCAGAGATGGCCTCCCACTTTGGATTGTTTAGAGCTTTGTTCTTGCCAAGAAACCTCTTCGCTTCTCTTCAAATCCATGCAACTGTCTTGATCAGTCGAGTTAGAATGCTGAACCGCTTGACATCAACAAGGTTCTGAATAGCTGACCCTGCAGGTGGTCTCTTTGGGCTTGTTGGTTCCGGTTCTTGGTTCTCTACTTTGGCCCTTGATAGTGCTGCAACAAAAGCTTTCTTCTGTAACTTGTTGATGTTCTCTCTGGCAGTGGCAGCCAGTTCTTTAGCTGATTTTATTGGCCACTCACTCCCAGGCAATACCAGGAACTTCGGTCCATTTTGCCACTCCGAATATTGATCAAGGTCTTGAGGGCTGGCGCCTCTGGTGATTACATCAGCGATGTTTTGTGGGCCAGGAATCCACTGCCAGTCCTGAATGTTGGTGCTTGTTTGAATCTCTCCAATCCGATTGGCGAAGAATGTCTGAAATCCGTAGCTTTCTCGCTGTATTGCACCAAGGATTGTTTGGCTATCCACAAGATGATACCACTTTTCCACTTGAATTCGACTGTGTAGCTCAAAATACTTATTTAAGCATGAGGCGAACACTGCTCCGCACATCTCTGCTTCAACAGCGTCTCCTCTGTGGTCCAAGGGAGTTAACTTGGCCTTGGATTCCACAAGTCTGACAATTGGGCCATGGTCTGAATCCCATCTCAGGTACATCACTGCCCCGTAGGTGTGCTCACTTCCGTCAGAAAAGGTGATTCCCAAGGGTTCAGTTGCGGAGCAAGAGGGAGTCAGTGCCCTGACGAACTTGACTTTTCCAAGTTGTTCGTACTCTTCAAAGAGCTTAATTGCATCCTCCCTGAGTCCATCTGAGAGTGCCATGTCCCATGTGTCTCTGACCGAACAGCTTCCCTCTTTTGCTTCTTGGAAAGCTCTGCGTACTAGAATCACTCCCTTTTGCTTAACAGGAGCCACTATGCCGATGGGGTCATATAGCCCTGCTACCTGGCTGAGAAGCTCTCTTCTTGTTAGGGGATTTGGCGTCTGAGTTTTGATTTGCTCTTGTAGAAGGCTTTGACCAAGCCGCATCTTTTTCTTTCTCTTGGAGAAATTGATTCCCACCATAACGTGGAGCATGTCCTCTTCAACAATGTAGCCCAGACCAAGTGCCTTGTTATCATCACCATGCATTTGGTTTGGTAGGATCATGCTTTTTGTTTTGGTTTTCTTTAAAGCATCATTGTCCTCCTTCCTCCCACTTTGGCCAGACAGAACCCAAGGCTTGAGCTCAAACCCACCAGCTTTTAGGATTTGTTCCACATTTGCTGTGATGATTCTCAACTGGTCGAGGCTGTTGTGAGATGTGAGGATGTCGTCAACATAGCTGTCTTTCTGGAGTACTTGCTGCTCATCCTTGAGGTGGGTAAAAGAAGGAAGATTAGCAGTCTCACGCATTGCCAACTGTGCAATGCACCCCGCAGGTTTGTCTCCGATGTTCACTCTTGTGATAGCATACTCTCCCAGCTCCTCGTCCTCGGAATCTCGCCAGAGGAATCTGTGTAAGTGTACTTCACGGTCCTCCAACCAGACTGAGTTATACATCTTCTTTATGTCTCCCAGAGCAGCATAGATTCCGCCTCTGAATCTGAGGAGGACGGCGCGAATTTGGTTGAGGACGTCTGGACCTTTCATCAGCAAATCATTTAAGCTGACACCATTGCACTTTTGGCTGCTGTCCCACACTAGTCTCACTGGGGTTGTGACAGAGTGGGGGTTTGGAGCAATAAGGTGACTCACATACCACACTGGTCCCTTCCAGTTTGCAATCATGTCTTCGGACAATTTGATTGCAGCCTTTCGGTCCACCATGTCGTGCACCTGAGCTGTGTAGGCACTTATCCATTCAGGTTCTCTGGATAGCTGCCTCTCCGTCCTGAGAAATGTGGCTTCCACTGTCCTTTTATTATTTGGTAGAGAAGCTGGGTCTTCCAACCAAGGATAGCTAGCATGCCAATGTGGGTCTTTACTGTGACGGTCTCCTGTTACGTAGGTGAGGCCTTCCCTTACCACTTCGAGCTCTCTCTCTTCAGCAAGTCATTTCTTTTCCGCCTGGCTGGCAGTTTCCACAGCGGCAACCCCCGCACTTTGGCTCGCATGCTGCTCCAATGCTATCCCACTTCCACCAATCCAAGAAGTCCCGATTGGCGGTTGATGTACGTGACTTCTGAACTTTGACGGCGACCTGTCCGTTTGGTGAAAGTTCCTCAGGGACTGGGGCAGTGAGCTCCTCATACTTTAAAGCAGCTGCTCTCATTGATCTTGCGAAGTGTGTTTTGGACATGTGGGCTGACATGGTAAGCTTCTCAAACAGCTCAGGATGACAACCTCCAACAGTCTTTCCCAGTGGTCCATCCCACAGAATGAGATCTCCAACAGTTCTAATCCTCTGAGGCGCTAGCTGACCTTCTCTATGGCTTATGAGCAAATGTATCTCTTTTGGTCTCACAAGTTCCTCAAGTGGGACGTCTGGAAAGAACCTTTGCAGCTGCTGTGGTGTCACATGTTTGTGAACATCTGCAATGCTGTCCAATCCATAACAAACTAACTGGTGCGACTTGAGTGTGACCTTGGGAGTCTTCACTCGGATCTTTAGAAGGTAGCGCCTCGTCTCTACGTGGACCTTCATCCCCCCAACTCCATGGACGATAAGCGTGATGTCTTCACTCCTAAGGTTCAGTCTACTCGCTGCCTTGTGAGTTATGTAGTTGGTATATGAAGCCAAGTCAATTAATGTCCCAACCTTTTGTCCAGCATTTGCTATAACCTCCAGAAGCATCATAATCACTGGATGCTCTTGCAGTCCACCTTCCTTTAGGAGGCTTGGCTGATGCTTTGCAGTGTTGAAGGCTCTTGATGCAGTGTTGGAGAACACATCTCGGCATTGTTTTGCCAACTCTGGTGGAAGTTTGCTGTAAAACTCCTCTTGGTGCACTGTATATTTCTTCTGGCTTTTATCTTCCTCTGGACCAAATTTACTCCTTCTCTGATCCACACTGCTTTTCCTCATCTCATAATTGGGGCACAGATAAAAATGATGCTCAGGAGTCTGTTCATCCTTGCAGATTTGATTTTTACACAGATATGCAGGTTTGCAGTATGAACCATCATCATGAACTTCAAGACACTTTTTGCATGCTCCCAACTTCTTTACTGCAGCTCTTTTCTCTGTCAGCTTTAGCCCTCGAAACTGCTTGCAGAAGTACAGCTTCCTTTTATGCTTTATGTCACCACAGACTACACAACTTGTGTGGTCATTTTCTGACTTGGTAGACTTGGTTCTGGCATGTCTTGGTTCAGTCCGAGTTTCCTGTCTACTCGGCTCCTCGTCCCTCAGTTGCTCGAGCTGTTCGTATATGCTCTCCTGCTCTTTGAGAAATGACAAGAGACT
>NW_022630666.1:0-76838 GCF_010909765.2 Amblyraja radiata | reverse complement strand
TTTTGCATTTATCTTTTTGCGTTTGCGTTTGTCTTTTTGAGTTTGCGTTTGTATTTTTGAGTTTGCGTTTGTCTTTTTGCGTTTGCGTTTGTCTTTTTGCGCTTGCGTTTGTATTTTTGCGCTTGCCTTTGTCTTTTTACGTTTGCGTTTGCCGTTTTGCGTTTGCGTTTGACTTTTTGCGTTTGCGGTTGTCTTTTTGCGTTTGCGTTTGTCTTTTTGTGTTTGCGTTTGTCTTTTTGCGTTTGCCTTTTTGCCTTTGTCTTTTTGCGTTTGCGTTTGTCTTTTCGAGTTTGCGTTTGTCTTTTTGAATTTGCGTTTGTCTTTTTGCGTTCGTCGTCTATTTTCGTTCGCGTTTGTGTTTATCTTTTTGCATTTGCGTTTGTCTTTTTGCGTTTTCGTTTGTCTTTTTGCGTTTGCGTTTGTCTTGTTGTGTTTGCGGTTGTCTTTTTGCGTTTGCGTTTGTCTTTTTGCGTTTGCGTTTGTCTTTTTGCATCCGTCGTCTTTTTGCGTCCGGTGTCTTTCTGCATCTTTGTGCGACTTTCTGCGACTTTCTGCGACTTTCTGCGACTTTCTGCCACTTTCTGCGATCGCCGTCTTTTTGCATTCGCCGTCTTTTTGCGTTCGTCGTCTTTTTGCGTTCGTCGTCTTTTTGCGTTCGTCGTCTTTTTGTGTTTGCATTTGTCTTTTTGCGTTTGTATTTTTGTGTTTGCGTTTGTCTTTTTGCGTTTGCGTTTGTCTTTTTGCTTTTGTGTTTGTCTTTTTGCCTTTGCGTTTGTCTTTTTGCGTTTGCGTTTGTCTTTGCGTCCGTCGTGTTTTGAGTCCGTCGTCTTTTGCGTTTGTCGTCTTTTTGCGTTCGTCGTCTTTTTGCGTTCGTCGTCTATTTGCGTCCTCGTTTGTGTTTATCTTTTTGCGTTTGCGTTTGTCTTTTTGCGTATGCGTTTGTCTTTTTGTGTTTGCGTTTGTCTTTTTGCGTTTTCCTTTTTGCCTTTGTCTTTTTGCATTTGTCTTTTTGCGTTTGCGTTTGTCTTTTTGTGTTTGCGTTTGTCTTTTTGTGTTTGCGTTTGTCTTTTTGCGTTTGCGTTTGTCTATTTGCGTTTGCTTTTGTCTTTTTGCGTTTTCGTTTGTCTGTTTGCGTTTGCGTTTGTCTTTTAGCGTTTGCTGTTGTCTTTTTGAGTTTGCGTTTATCTTTTTGCGTTTCCGGTTGTCTTTTTGAGTTTGCGTTTGTCTTTTTGCGTTTGCTGTTGTCTTTTTGCGTTTGCTGTTGTCTTTTTGCGTTCGCTGTTGTCTTTTTGCGTTTGCGTTTGTCTTTTTGCGTTTACGTTTGTCTTTTTGCGTCCGTCGACTTTTTGCGTCCGTCGTCTTTCTGCGTTCGGCGTCTTTCTGCATTCGTCGTCTTTTTCTGTTCGTCGTCTTTTAGTGTTTGCGTTTGTCTTTTTGCGTTTGTCTTTTTGTGTATGCGTTTGTCTTTTTGCGTCCATCGTGTTTTGCGCCCGTCGTATTTTTGAGTCCGTCGTCTTTTGCGTCCGTCGTCTTTTTGCGTCCGTCCTCTTTTTGCGTTCGTCATCTTTTTGCGTTCGTCGTCTTTTTGCCTTCGCGTTTGTGTTTATCTTTTTGCGTTTGCGTTTGTCTTTTTGCGTTTGCGTTTGTCTTTTTGTGTTTGCGTTTGTCTTCTTGCGTTTGCCTTTTTGCCTTTGTCTTTTTGCATTTGTCTATTTGCGTTTGCGTTTGTCTTTTTGCGTTTGCGTTTGTCTTTTTGCGTTAGCGTTTGTCTTTTTGCGTTTGCGGTTGTCTTTTTGCGTTTGCGTTTGTCTTTTTGCGTTTGTGTTTGTCTTTTTGCGTTCGTCGTCTTTTACCATTCGTCGTCTTTTTCCGTTCGTCGTCTATTTTCGTCCGCGTTTGTGTTTCTCTTTTGCATTTGCGTTTGTCTTTTTGCGTTTGCGTTTGTCTTTTTGCGTTTGCGTTTGTCTTTTTGTGTTTGCGTTTGTCTTTTTGCGTTTACCTTTTTGCCTTAGTCTTTTTGCATTTGTCCTTTTGCGTTTGCGGTTGTCTTTTTGCGTTAGCGTGCGTCTTTCTGCATCTTTCTGCGTCTTTCTGCGTCTTTCTGCGACTTTCTCCGTCTTTCTGCGACTTTCTGCGACTTTCTGCGACTTTCTGCGACATTCTGCAACTTTCTGCGACATTCTGCAACTTTCTGCGATCGCCGTCTTTTTGCGTTCGCCGTCTTTTTGCGTTCGGCGTCTTTTTGCGTTCTTTGTCTTTTAGTGTTTGCATTTGTCTTTTTGCGTTTGTCTTTTTGTGTTTGCGTTTGTCTTTTTGCGTTTGCCTTTTTGCCTTTGTCTTTTTGCATTTGTCTATTTGCGTTTGCGTTTGTCTTTTTGCGTTAGCGTTTGTCTTTTTGCCTTTGCGTTTGTCTTTTTGCGTTTGCGTTTGTCTTTGCGACCGTCGTGTTTTGAGACCGTAGTCTTTTGCGTCCGTCGTTTTTTGCGTCCGTCGTCTTTTTGCATTTGTCTTTTTGCGTTTGTCTTTTTGCGTTTCCGTTTTTCTTTTTGCCTTTGCGTTTGTCTTTTTACGTTTGTGTTTATCCTTTTGCATTTGCATTTGTCTTTTTGCGTTTGCGTTTGTCTTTTTGCGTTTGCGTTTGTCTTTTTGTGTTTGCGTTTGTCTTTTTGCGTTTGCCTTTTTGCCTTTGTCTTTTTCCATTAGTCTATTTGCGTTTGCGTTTGTCTTTTTGCGTTAGCGTTTGTCTTTTTGCGTTTGCGTTTGTCTTTTTGCGTTTGCGTTTGTCTTTTTGCGTTTGCGTTTGTCTTTTTGCGTTTGCGGTTGTCTTTTTGCGTTTGGGGTTGTCTTTTTGCGTTTGCGTTTGTCTTTTTGCGTTTGCGTTTGTCTTTTTGCGTTTGCGGTTGTCTTTTTGCGTTTGAGTTTGTCTTTTTGCGTTTGCGTTTGTCTTTTTGCATCCGTCGTCTTTTTTTCGTCCGGCGTTTTTCTGCATCTTTCTGCGTCTTTCTGCGTCTTTCTGCGACTTTCTACGACTTTCTGCGAATTTCTGCGACTTTCTGCGACTTTCTGCGACTTTCTGCGACTTTCTGCGACTTTCTGCGACAATACGACTTTCTGCGACTTTCTGCAACTTTCTGCGATCGCCGTCTTTTTGCGTTCGCCGTCTTTTTGCGTTCGGCGTCTTTTTGCGTTATTTGTCTTTTAGTGTTTGCATTTGTTTTTTTGCGTTTGTCTTTTTGCGTTTGCGTTTGCGTTTGTCTTTTTGCGTTAGCCTTTTTGCCTTTGTCTTTTTGCATTTGTCTTTTTGCGGTTGCGTTTGTCTTTTTGCGTTAGCGTTTGTCTTTTGCGTTTGCGGTTGTCTTTTTGCGTTTGCGTTTGTCTTTTTGCATCCGTCGTCTTTTTGCGTCCGGTGTCTTTCTGCATCTTTCTGCGTCTTTCTGCGACTTTCTGCGACTTTCTGCGACTTTCTGCCACTTTCTGCGACTTTCTGCCACTTTCTGCGATCGCCGTCTTTTTGCATTCGTCGTCTTTTTGCGTACGTCGTCTTTTTGCGTTCGTCGTCTTTTTGCGTTCGTCGTCTTTTTGTGTTTGCATTTGTCTTTTTGCGTTTGTATTTTTGTGGTTGCGTTTGTCTTTTTGCGTTTGCGTTTGTCTTTTTGCGTTTGTGTTTGTCTTTTTGCCTTTGCGTTTGTCTTTTTGCGTTTGCGTTTGTCTTTGCGTCCGTCGTGTTTTGAGTCCGTCGTCTTTTGCGTCCGTCGTCTTTTGCGTCCGTCGTCTTTTTGCGTCCGTCGTCTTTTTGCGTTTGTCGTCTTTTTGCGTTCGTCGTCTTTTTGCGTTTGCGTTTGTCTTTTTGTGTTTGCGTTTGTCTTTTTGCGTTTGCCTTTTTGCCTTTGTCTTTTTGCATTAGTCTATTTGCGTTTGCGTTTGTATTTTTGCGTTAGCGTTTGGCTTTTTGCGTTACCGTTTGTCTTTTTGCGTTTGCGTATGTCTTGTTGCGTTTGCGTTTGTCTTTTTGCGTTTGCGTTTGTCTTTTTGCGTTTGGGGTTGTCTTTTTGCGTTTGCGTTTGTCTTTTTGCGTTCGTCATCTTCTTCCATTCGTCGTCTTTTTCCGTTCGTCGTCTATTTTCGTTCGCGTTTGTGTTTATCTTTTTGCATTTGCGTTTGTCTTTTGCGTTTGCGTTTGTCTTTTTGCGTTTGCGTTTGTGCCTTTGTCTTTTTGCATTTGTATTTTTGCGTTAGCGTTTGTCTTTTTGCGTTTGCGTTTGTCTTTTTGCATCCGTCGTCTTTTTGCGTCCGCCGTCTTTCTGCATCTTTCTGCGTTTTACTGGGTCTTTCTGCGACTTTCTGCGACTCTCTGCAACTTTCTGCGACTTTCTGCGACTTTCTGCGATCGCCGTCTTTTTGCATTCGCCGTCTTTTTGCGTTTGCGTTTGTCTTTGCGACCGTCGTGTTTTGAGACCGTAGTCTTTTGCGTCCGTTGTTTTTTGCGTCCGTCGTCTTTTTGCATTTGTCTTTTTGCGTTTGTCTTTTCGCGTTTCCGTTTTTCTTTTTGCGTTTCCGTTTTTCTTTTTGACTTTGCGTTTGTCTTTTTACGTTTGTGTTTATCCTTTTGCATTTGCATTTGGCTCTTTGCGTTTGGGTTTTATTTTTTGCGTTTGCGTTTGTCTTTTTGTGTTTGCGTTTGTCTTTTTGCGTTTGCCTTTTTGCCTTTGTCTTTTTCCATTAGTCTATTTGCGTTTGCGTTTGTCTTTTTGCGTTTGCGTTTGTCTTTTTGTGTTTGCGTTTGTCTTTTTGCGTTTGCCTTTTTGCCTTAGTCTTTTTGCATTTGTCTTTTTGCGTTTGCGGTTGTCTTTTTGCGTTAGCGTGCGTCTTTCTGCATCTTTCTGCGTCTTTCTGCGTCTATCTGCGACTTTCTCCGTCTTTCTGCGACTTTCTGCGACTTTCTGCGACTTTCTGCGACATTCTGCAACTTTCGGCGATCGCCGTCTTTTGGCGTTCGCCGTCTTTTTGCGTTCGGCGTCTTTTTGCGTTCGGCGTCTTTTAGTGTTTGCATTTGTCTTTTTGCGTTTGTCTTTTTGTGTTTGCGTTTGTCTTTTTGCGTTTGCCTTTTTGCCTTTGTCTTTTTGCATTTGTCTATTTGCGTTTGCGTTTGTCTTTTTGCGTTAGCGTTTGTCTTTTTGCCTTTGCGTTTGTCTTTTTGCGTTTGCGTTTGTCTTTGCGACCGTCGTGTTTTGAGACCGTAGTCTTTTGCGTCCGTCGATTTTTGCGTCCGTCGTCTTTTTGCATTTGTCTTTTTGCGTTTGTCTTTTCGCGTTTCCGTTTTTCTTTTTGCGTTTCCGTTTTTCTTTTTGACTTTGCGTTTGTCTTTTTACGTTTGTGTTTATCCTTTTGCATTTGCATTTGGCTTTTTGCGTTTGGGTTTTACTTTTTGCGTTTGCGTTTGTCTTTTTGTGTTTGCGTTTGTCTTTTTGCGTTTGCCTTTTTGCCTTTGTCTTTTTCCATTAGTCTATTTGCGTTTGCGTTTGTCTTTTTGTGTTTGCACTTGTCTTTTTGCGTTTGCGTTTGTCTTTTTGCGTTTGCGTTTGTCTTTTTGCGTTTGCGGTTGTCTTTTTGCGTTTGGGGTTGTCTTTTTGCGTTTGCGTTTGTCTTTTTGCGTTTGCGTTTGTCTTTTTGCGTTTGCGTTTGTCTTTTTGCGTTTGCGTTTGTCTTTTCGAGTTTGCGTTTGTCTTTTTGAGTTTGCGTTTGTCTTTTTGCGTTCGTCGTCTATTTTCGTTCGCGTTTGTGTTTATCTTTTTGCATTTGCGTTTGTCTTTTTGCGTTTGCGTTTGTCTTTTTGCGTTTGCGTTTGTCTTTTTGTGTTTGCGTTTGTATTTTTGCGTTTGCCTTTTTGCCTTTGTCTTTTTGCATTTGTCTTTTTGCGTTTGCGTTTGTCTTTTTGCGTTAGCGTTTGTCTTTTTGCGTTTGCGGTTGTCTTTTTTGCGTTTGCGTTTGTCTTTTTGCATCCGTCGTCTTTTTGCGTCCGGCGTCTTTCTGCATCTTTCTGCATCTTTCTGCGACTTTCTGCGACTTTCTGCGACTTTCTGCGACTTTCTGCCACTTTCTGCGATCGCCGTCTTTTTGCATTCGCCGTCTTTTTGCGTTTGCGTTTGTCTTTGCGACCGTCGTGTTTTGAGTCCGTAGTCTTTTGCGTCCGTCGTTTTTTGCGTCCGTCGTCTTTCTGCATTTGTCTTTTTGCGTTTGTCTTTTTGCGTTTCCGTTTTTCTTTTTGCGTTTCCGTTTTTCTTTTTGCCTTTGCGTTTGTCTTTTTACGTTTGTGTTTATCCTTTTGCATTTGCATTTGTCTTTTTGCGTTTGCGTTTGTCTTTTTGCGTTTGCGTTTGTCTTTTTGTGTTTGCGTTTGTCTTTTTGCGTTTGCCTTTTTGCCTTTGTATTTTTGCATTAGTCTATTTGCGTTTGCGTTTGTCTTTTTGCGTTAGCGTTTGTCTTTTTGCGTTTGCGTTTGTCTTTTTGCGTTTGCGTTTGTCTTTTTGCGTTTGCGGTTGTCTTTTTGCGTTTGGGGTTGTCTTTTTGCGTTTGCGTTTGTCTTTTTGCGTTTGCGTTTGTCTTTTTGCGTTTGCGGTTAACTTTTTGCGTTTGCGTTTGTCTTTTCGAGTTTGCGTTTGTCTTTTTGAGTTTGCGTTTGTCTTTTTGCGTTCGTCGTCTATTTTCGTTCGCGTTTGTGTTTATCTTTTTGCATTTGCGTTTGTCTTTTTGCGTTTGCGTTTGTCTTTTTGCGTTTGCGTTTGTCTTTTTGCGTTTGCGTTTGTCTTTTTGTGTTTGCGTTTGTCTTTTTGCGTTTGCCTTTTTGCCTTTGTCTTTTTGCATTTGTCTTTTTGCGGTTGCGTTTGTCTTTTTGCGTTAGCGTTTGTCTTTTGCGTTTGCGGTTGTCTTTTTGCGTTTGCGTTTGTCTTTTTGCATCCGTCGTCTGTTTGCGTCCGGTGTCTTTCTGCATCTTTCTGCATCTTTCTGCATCTTTCTGCGACTTTCTGCGACTTTCTGCGACTTTCTGCCACTTTCTGCCACTTTCTGCGATCGCCGTCTTTTTGCGTTCGTCGTCTTTTTGCGTTCGTCGTCTTTTTGTGTTTGCATTTGTCTTTTTGCGTTTGTCTTTTTGTGTTTGCGTTTGTCTTTTTGCGTTTGCGTTTGTCTTTTTGCGTTTGCGTTTGTCTTTTTGCGTTTGCGTTTGTCTTTTTGCGTTTGCGTTTGTCTTTGCGTCCGTCGTGTTTTGAGTCCGTCGTCTTTTGCGTCCGTCGTCTTTTGCGTCCGTCGTCTTTTTGCGTCCGTCGTCTTTTTGCGTTTGTCGTCTTTTTGCGTTCGTCGTCTTTTTGCGTTCGTCGTCTATTTGCGTCCGCGTTTGTGTTTATCTTTTTGCGTTTGCGTTTGTCTTTTTGCGTTTGCGTTTGTCTTTTTGCGTTTGCCTTTTGACTTGGGGTTTTTCTTTTGCAATAGTCTATTTGCGTTTGCGTTTGTATTTTTGCGGTAGCGTTTGTTTTTGCGTTGTTTGCGTGTTCTTTTTGCGTTTGGGGTTGTCTTTTTGCGTTTGCGCTTGTCTTTTTGCGTTTCTTTGGGGTGTATTTTTGCGTTGCGCATGTGTTTTGCGTTTGCGTTTGTGCGTTTGCGTTTTTTTTTTTTTTGCGGTTGTTTTTTGCGTTTGAGTTTTGTCTTTTTTGCGTTTGCGGTTGTCTTTTTGAATCCGTCGTCTTTTTGCGTCCGGCGTTTTTCTGCATCTTTCTGCGTCTTTGCGTCTTTCTGCGACTTTCTCCGACTTTCTGCGACTTTCTGCGACTTTCTACGACTTACTGCGACTTTCTGCGACTTTCTGCGATCGCCGTCTTTTTGCGTTCGCCGTCTTTTTGCGTTCGTCGTCTTTTTGCGTTCTTTGTCTTTTAGTGTTTGCATTTGTCTTTTTGCGTTTGTCTTTTTGTGTTTGCGTTTGTCTTTTTGCGTTTGCCTTTTTGCATTTGTCTTTTTGCATTTGTCTATTTGCGTTTGCGTTTGTCTTTTTGCGTTAGCGTTTGTCTTTTTGCCTTTGCGTTTGTCTTTTTGCGTTTGCGTTTGTCTTTGCGTCCGTCGTGTTTTGAGTCCGTAGTCTTTTGCGTCCGTCGTTTATTGTGTCCGTCGTCTTTCTGCATTTGTCTTTTTGCGTTTGTCTTTTTGCGTTTCCGTTTTTCTTTTTGCCTTTGCGTTTGTCTTTTTGCCTTTGCGTTTGTCTTTTTACGTTTGTGTTTATCCTTTTGCATTTGCATTTGTCTTTTTGCGTTTACGTTTGTCTTTTTGCGTTTGCGTTTGTCTTTTTGTGTTTGCGTTTGTCTTTTTGCGTTTGCCTTTTTGCCTTTGTCTTTTTGCATTTGTCTATTTGCGTTTGCGTTTGTCTTTTTGCGTTAGCGTTTGTCTTTTTGCGTTTGCGTTTGTCTTTTTGCGTTTGCGTTTGTCTTTTTGCGTTTGCGTTTGTCTTTTTGCGTTTGCGGTTGTCTTTTGCGTTTGGGGTTGTCTTTTTGCGTTTGCGTTTGTCTTTTTGCGTTTGCGTTTGTCTTTTTGCGTTTGCGGTTGTCTTTTTGCGTTTGCGTTTGTCTTTTTGCGTTTGCGGTTGTCTTTTTGCATCCGTCGTCTTTTTGCGTCCGGCGTTTTTCTGCATCTTTCTGCGTCTTTCTGCGTCTTTCTGCGACTTTCTACGACTTTCTGCTACTTTCTGCGACTTTCTGCGACTTTCTGCGACTTTCTGCGACTATACGACTTTCTGCGACTTACTGCAACTTTCTGCGATCGCCGTCTTTTTGCGTTCGCCGTCTTTTTGCGTTCGGCGTCTATTGCGTTCTTTGTCTTTTAGTGTTTGCATTTGTATTTTTGCGTTTGTCTTTTTGCGTTTGCGTTTGTGTTTGTCTTTTTGCGTTTGCCTTTTATGCGCTTTAACTTTTTGCGTTTGCGTTTGTCTTTTCGAGTTTGCGTTTGTCTTTTTGAGTTTGCGTTTGTCTTTTTGCGTTCGTCGTCTATTTTCGTTCGCGTTTGTGTTTATCTTTTTGCATTTGCGTTTGTCTTTTTGCGTTTGCGTTTGTCTTTTTGCGTTTGCGTTTGTCTTTTTGTGTTTGCGTTTGTCTTTTTGCGTTTGCCTTTTTGCCTTTGTCTTTTTGCATTTGTCTTTTTGCGTTTGCGTTTGTCTTTTTGCGTTAGCGTTTGTCTTTTGCGTTTGCGGTTGTCTTTTTGCATCCGTCGTCTTTTTGCGTTCGTCGTCTATTTGCGTCCGCGTTTGTGTTTATCTTTTTGCGTTTGCGTTTGTCTTTTTGTGTTTGCGTTTGTCTTTTTGCGTTTGCCTTTTTGCCTTTGTCTTTTTGCATTTGTCTATTTGCGTTTGCGTTTGTATTTTTGCGTTAGCGTTTGGTTTTGCGTTACTTTGTCTTTTTGCGCTTGCCTTTGTCTTTTTGCGTTTGCGTTTGTCTTTTTGCGTTTGCGTTTGTCTTTTTGCGTTTGCGGTTGTATTTTTGCGTTTGGGGTTGTCTTTTTGCGTTTGCGTTTGTCTTTTTGCGTTTGCGGTTGTCTTTTTGCGTTTGGGGTTGTCTTTTTGCGTTTGCGCTTGTCTTTTTGCGTTTGCGTTTGTCTTTTTGCGTTTGCGGTTGTCTTTTTGCGTTTGAGTTTGTCTTTTTGCGTTTGCGGTTGTCTTTTTGCATCCGTCGTCTTTTTGCGTCCGGCGTTTTTCTGCATCTTTCTGCGTCTTTCTGCGTCTTTCTGCGACTTTCTCCGTCTTTCTGCGAATTTCTGCGACTTTCTGCGACTTTCTGCGACATTCTGCAACTTTCTGCGATCGCCGTCTTTTTGCGTTCGCCGTCTTTTTGCGTTCGGCGTCTTTTTGCGTTCTTTGTCTTTTAGTGTTTGCATTTGTCTTTTTGCGTTTGTCTTTTTGTGTTTGCGTTTGTCTTTTTGCGTTTGCCTTTTGTGCCTTTGTCTTTTTGCATTTGTCTATTTGCGTTTGCGTTTGTCTTTTTGCGTTAGCGTTTGTCTTTTTGCCTTTGCGTTTGTCTTTTTGCGTTTGCGTTTGTCTTTGCGACCGTCGTGTTTTGAGACCGTAGTCTTTTGCGTCCGTCGTTTTTTGCGTCCGTCGTCTTTTTGCATTTGTCTTTTTGCGTTTGTCTTTTTGCGTTTGTCTTTTTGCGTTTCCGTTTTTCTTTTTGCCTTTGCGTTTGTCTTTTTACGTTTGTGTTTATCCTTTTGCATTTGCATTTGTCTTTTTGCGTTTGCGTTTGTCTTTTTGCGTTTGCGTTTGTATTTTTGTGTTTGCGTTTGTCTTTTTGCGTTTGCCTTTTTGCCTTTGTCTTTTTGCATTAGTCTATTTGCGTTAGCGTTTGTCTTTTTGCGTTTGCGTTTGTCTTTTTGCGTTTGCGTTTGTCTTTTTGCGTTGGTTTGTTGTTTGCGTTGCGTTGTTCTTTTTGCGTTGGCGGTTGTCTTTTTGCGTTTGGGGTTGTTCTTTTGCGTTTTGCGTTTGTCTTTTTGCGTTTGCGTTTGTCTTTGCGTTTGCGGTTGTCTTTTTGAGTTTGAGTTTGTCTTTTTGCGTTTGCGGTTTTGTCTGGTTGGCATCCGTCTGTCTTGTGGGCCGGCGTTTTTCGGCATGCTTCTGCGTTTCTGCGTCTTTCTGCGAATTTCTACGACCTTTCTGCGACTCTGGACTTCTGCGGACTTTCTGCGGGACGTTCTGCGAACTTTCTGCGATATACGACTTTCTGAGATTACTGCAACTTTCTTGCTACGATCGCCGTATTTTTGCGTAGCCGTTCTTTTTTGCGTTCGTCGTCTTTTTGCGTTCTTTGTCTTTTAGTGTTTGCATTTGTCTTTTTGCGTTTGTCTTTTTGCGTTTGCGTTTGTGTTTGTCTTTTTGCGTTTTGCCTTTATGCGCTTTAACTTTTTGCGTTTGCGTTGTCTTTTTGAGTTTGCGTTTGTCTTTGTGAGTTGCGTTTGTCTTTTTGCGTTCGTCGTCTATTTTCGTTCGCGTTTGTGTTTATATTTTTGCATTTGCGTTTGTCTTTTTGCGTTTGCGTTTGTCTTTTTGCGTTTGCGTTTGTCTTTTTGTGTTTGCGTTTGTCTTTTTGCGTTTGCCTTTTTGCCTTTTTCTTTTTGCATTTGTCTTTTTGCGTTTGCGTTTGTCTTTTTGCGTTAGCGTTTGTCTTTTTGCGTTTGCGGTTGTCTTTTTGCGTTTGCGTTTGTCTTTTTGCATCCGTCGTCTTTTTGCGTCCGGTGTCTTTCTGCATCTTTCTGCATCTTTCTGCGACTTTCTGCGACTTTCTGCGACTTTCTGCGACTTTCTGCCACTTTCTGCCACTTTCTGCGATCGCCGTCTTTTTGCATTCGTCGTCTTTTTGCGTTCGTCGTCTTTTTGCGTTCGTCGTCTTTTTGCGTTCGTCGTCTTTTTGTGTTTGCATTTGTCTTTTTGCGTTTGCGTTTGTCTTTTTGCGTTTGCGTTTGTCTTTTTGCGTTTGCGTTTGTCTTTTTGCGTTTGTGTTTGTCTTTTTGCCTTTGCGTTTGTCTTTTTGCGTTTGCGTTTGTCTTTGCGTCCGTCGTGTTTTGAGTCCGTCGTCTTTTGCGTCCGTCGTCTTTTGCGTCCGTCGTCTTTTTGCGTCCGTCGTCTTTTTGCGTCCGTCGTCTTTTTGCGTTTGTCGTCTTTTTGCGTTCGTCGTCTTTTTGCGTTCGTCGTCTATTTGCGTCCGCGTTTGTGTTTATCTTTTTGCGTTTGCGTTTGTCTTTTTGTGTTTGCGTTTGTCTTTTTGCGTTTGCCTTTTTGCCTTTGTCTTTTTGCATTAGTCTATTTGCGTTTGCGTTTGTATTTTTGCGTTAGCGTTTGGCTTTTTGCGTTTGCGGTTGTATTTTTGCGTTTGGGGTTGTCTTTTTGCGTTTGCGTTTGTCTTTTTGCGTTCGTCATCTTCTTCCATTCGTCGTCTTTTTCCGTTCGTCGTCTATTATCGTTAGCGTTTGTGTTTATCTTTTTGCATTTGCGTTTGTCTTTTGCGTTAGCGTTTGTCTTTTTGCGTTTGCGTTTGTCTTTTTGCATCCGTCGTCTTTTTGCGTCCGCCGTCTTTCTGCATCTTTCTGCGTTTTACTGGGTCTTTCTGTGACTTTCTGCGACTCTCTGCAACTTTCTGCGACTTTCTGCGACTTTCTGCGATCGCCGTCTTTTTGCATTCGCCGTCTTTTTGCGTTCGTCGTCTTTTTGCGTCCGTCGTCTTTTTGCGTCCGTCGTCTTTTTGCGTTCGTCGTCTTTTTGTGTTTGTATTTGTCTTTTTGCGTTTGTCTTTTTGCGTTTGCGGTTGTATTTTTGCGTTTGGGGTTGTCTTTTTGCGTTTGCGTTTGTCTTTTTGCGTTTGTCTTTTTGCGTTTGCGTTTGTCTTTTTGCGTTTGCCTTTTATGCCTTTGTCTTTTTGCGTTTGCGTTTGTCTTTACGAGTTTGCGTTTGTCTTTTTGAGTTTGCGTTTGTCTTTTTGCGTTCGTCGTCTATTTTCGTTCGCGTTTGTGTTTATCTTTTTGCATTTGCGTTTGTCTTTTTGCGTTTGCGTTTGTCTTTTTGCGTTTGCGTTTGTCTTTTTGTGTTTGCGTTGTCTTTTAGCGTTTGCCTTTTTGCCTTTGTCTTTTTGCATTTGTCTTTTTGCGTTTGCGTTTGTCTTTTTGCGTTAGCGTTTGTCTTTTTGCGTTTGCGGTTGTCTTTTTGCGTTTGCGTTTGTCTTTTTGCATCCGTCGTCTTTTTGCGTCCGGCGTCTTTCTGCATCTTTCTGCATCTTTCTGCGACTTTCTGCGACTTTCTGCGACTTTCTGCGACTTTCTACCACTTTCTGCGATCGCCGTCTTTTTGCATTCACCGTCTTTTTGCGTTCGTCGTCTTTTTGCGTTCGTCGTCTTTTTGCGTTTCGTCGTCTTTTTGCGTTTCGTCGTCTTTTTGTGTTTGCATTTGTCTTTTTGCGTTTGTATTTTTGTGTTTGCGTTTTTCTTTTTGCGTTTGCGTTTGTCTTTTTGCGTTTGTGTTTGTCTTTTTGCCTTTGCGTTTGTCTTTTTGCGTTTGTCTTTGCGTCCGTCGTCTTTTGCGTCCGTCGTCTTTTTGCGTTCGTCGTCTTTTTGCGTTTGTCGTCTTTTTGCGTTCGTCGTCTTTTTGCGTTCGTCGTCTATTTGCGTCCGCGTTTGTGTTTATCTTTTTGCGTTTGCGTTTGTCTTTTTGTGTTTGCGTTTGTCTTTTTGCGTTTGCCTTTTTGCCTTTGTCTTTTTGCATTAGTCTATTTGCGTTTGCGTTTGTATTTTTGCGTTAGCGTTTGGCTTTTTGCGTTACCGTTTGTCTTTTTGCGTTTGCGTTTGTCTTTTTGCGTTTGCGTTTGTCTTTTTGCGTTTGCGTTTGTCTTTTTGCGTTTGCGGTTGTATTTTTGCGTTTGGGGTTGTCTTTTTGCGTTTGCGTTTGTCTTTTTGCGTTCGTCATCTTCTTCCATTCGTCGTCTTTTTCCGTTCGTCGTCTATTATCGTTAGCGTTTGTGTTTATCTTTTTGCATTTGCGTTTGTCTTTTGCGTTTGCGTTTGTCTTTTTGCGTTTGCGTTTGTGCCTTTGTCTTTTTGCATTTGTATTTTTGCGTTAGCGTTTGTCTTTTTGCGTTTGCGTTTGTCTTTTTGCATCCGTCGTCTTTTTGCGTCCGCCGTCTTTCTGCATCTTTCTGCGTTTTACTGGGTCTTTCTGCGACTTTCTGCGACTCTCTGCAACTTTCTGCGACTTTCTGCGATCGCCGTCTTTTTGCATTCGCCGTCTTTTTGCGTTCGACGTCTTTTTGCGTCCGTCGTCTTTTTGCGTCCGTCGTCTTTTTGCGTTCGTCGTCTTTTTGTGTTTGTATTTGTCTTTTTGCGTTTGTCTTTTTGCGTTTGCGGTTGTATTTTTGCGTTTGGGGTTGTCTTTTTGCGTTTGTCTTTTTGCGTTTGTCTTTTTGCGTTTGTCTTTTTGCGTTTGCGTTTGTCTTTTTGCGTTTGCCTTTTATGCCTTTGTCTTTTTGCGTTTGCGTTTGTCTTTTCGAGTTTGCGTTTGTCTTTTTGAGTTTGCGTTTGTCTTTTTGCGTTCGTCGTCTATTTTCGTTCGCGTTTGTGTTTATCTTTTTGCATTTGCGTTTGTCTTTTTGCGTTTGCGTTTGTCTTTTTGCGTTTGCGTTTGTCTTTTTGTGTTTGCGTTTGTCTTTTAGCGTTTGCCTTTTTGCCTTTGTCTTTTTGCATTTGTCTTTTTGCGTTTGCGTTTGTCTTTTTGCGTTAGCGTTTGTCTTTTTGCGTTTGCGGTTGTCTTTTTGCGTTTGCGTTTGTCTTTTTGCATCCGTCGTCTTTTTGCGTTCGTCGTCTTTTTGCGTTCGTCGTCTTTTTGCGTTCGTCGTCTTTTTGTGTTTGCATTTGTCTTTTTGCGTTTGTATTTTTGTGTTTGCGTTTGTCTTTTTGCGTTTGCGTTTGTCATTTTGCGTTTGTGTTTGTCTTTTTGCCTTTGCGTTTGTCTTTTTGCGTTTGTCTTTGCGTCCGTCGTCTTTTGCGTCCGTCGTCTTTTGCGTCCGTCGTCTTTTGCGTCCGTCGTCTTTTTGCGTTCGTCGTCTTTTTGCGTTCGTCGTCTATTTGCGTCCTCGTTTGTGTTTATCATTTTGCGTTTGCGTTTGTCTTTTTGCGTATGCGTTTGTCTTTTTGCGTTTGCGTTTGTATTTTTGTGTTTGCGTTTGTCTTTTTGTGTTTGCGTTTGTCTTTTTGTGTTTGCGTTTGTCTTTTTGCGTTTTCCTTTTTGCCTTTGTCTTTTTGCATTTGTCTTTTTGCGTTTGCGTTTGTCTTTTTGTGTTTGCGTTTGTCTTTTTGTGTTTGCGTTTGTCTTTTTGCGTTTGCGTTTGTCTATTTGCGTTTGCGTTTGTCTTTTAGCGTTTGCTGTTGTCTTTTTGAGTTTGCGTTGTCTTTTTGAGTTTGCGTTTGTCTTTTTGCGTTTGCGGTTGTCTATTTGATTTTGCGGTTGTCTTTTTGCGTTTGCGGTTGTCTTTTTCCGTTTGCTGTTGCCTTTTTACTTTTGCGTTTGTCTTTTTGCGTTTGCGTTTGTCTTTTTGCGTCCGTTGTCTTTTTGCGTCCGTCGTCTTTCTGCGTTCGGCGTCTTTCTGCATTCGGCGTCTATCTGCGTTCGTCGTCTTTTTGCGTTTGCGTTCGTCTTTTTGCGTCCGTTGTCTTTTTGCGTCCGTCGTCTTTCTGCGTTCGGCGTCTTTCTGCATTCGGCGTCTATCTTCGTATGTCGTCTTTTTCTGTTTGTCGTCTATTTCTGTTCGTCGTCTTTTTCTGTTCGTCGTCTTTTTCTGTTCGTCGTCTTTTAGTGTTTGCGTTTGTCTATTTGCGTTTGTCTTTTTACGTTTGTTTTTTTGTGTATGCGTTTGTCTTTTTGTGTATGCGTTTGACTTTTTGCGTCCATAGTGTTTTGCGTCCGTCGTATTTTAGAGTCCGTCGTCTTTTGCGTCCGTCGTCTTTTTGCGTCCGTCGTCTTTTTGCGTCCGTCGTCTTTTTGCGTTCGTCGTCTTTTTGCATTTGCGTTTGTGTTTATCTTTTTGCGTTTGCGTTTGTGTTTATCTTTTTGCGTTTGCGTTTGTCTTTTTGTGTTTACGTTTGTCTTTTTGCGTTTGCCTTTTTGCCTTTGTCTTTTTGCATTTGTCTTTTTGCGTTTGCGTTTGTCTTTTTGCGTTAGCGCTTGTCCTTTTGCGTTTGCGTTTGTCTTTTTGCGTTTGCGTTTGTCTTTTTGCGTTTGCGTATGTCTTTTTACGTTTGCGGTTGTCTTTTTGCGTTTGCGGTTGTCATTCGGGTCTTTCCTTGCAAAACCAGCATCTGCAGCTCCTTGTTCCTTCATTCTAAGTTATTAAACCTCATCACAACCTGACTGTGTGAAATGTTCATGACTTGTCCAAATCAATCTGGAGCTGCACATGCAAGAAACGAAATGAACACGATGTAAGTATGGATGGCATAGTGGTGCAGTGGAAGTTCGTGACCCAGGTTCGACCCCGACTACAGATGGTGTCTGTATGCAGTTGGTACATTCTGCCTGTGACCATGTGGATTTTCTCCGGGTGCTCCTGTTTTCTCTCGCATATCAAAGACGTACAGGTCTGTAGGTTAATTGGCTTCTGTAAATTGTCCCTAGTATGTAGGATAGAACTAGTGTATGGGTGATCACTGGTCAGTGCAGAATCAGTGTTTTCATGTTTGTATCTCTAAACTAAACTGACTGTTGACTCAAGCCACAAGGGAAAGGCGATTCAGTCTGAAAGACAAGGATTGGACATCACAGGAGAAACTGACAAGGATTTAAAAAGAAAATCAGTAATTGAGTACACAAAGTCCACAAAGACTTCTTGCTCACAGCATAGAAATTGAGACTTTGAGACCATAGATGTGGTCTGAATGCATTCCACGGTGGTGCAGAACCAACATTTGACATTGCTGATGAGAACTATGATGAAACATCATTGAGAAATGAATGAAACTCCAGCCTCTGTAAACTCAATGCAGAAGGCTTGCAAACCAATTATTTGGTGTAGTATTTGGCGTATGACCCACCGCTTTCTAGGCTGCAGCAATGTTTATTGACATTTCCAGAGAAGCAAAGTTAGACACAAAAAGCTGGAGTTATTCGGCAAGTCAGACAGCATCTCTGGAGAAAAGGAGTAGATGATCCTTGGAAGCATCACCTGTTCCTTTTCTCCAGAGATGCTGTCTGACCCACTGAGTTACTCCAGCATGTTGTGTGTATCTTTGGTTTAAACCAGCATCTGCAGTTCCTTCCTACACATTCAGAGAGGTAATGTCTGGGGAGCCCTTGTTTTCAGCTCATTGCCTCTCATTTTTTATCTGTTTGCACACTCCAAAAAGGTTTTGTGTGAGTTTTGTATCTACTGTGAATGGATAACCTAACCCATCCACTGATCTCCAACCTCGAAGTCCATGAACATACCACACAGAACGTAGAGCACTTTGGCAAACAATGTCTGTACTGGACATGATGCCAAGACCAACATGTTGTCAATGGCACAAAAGTGGGTGGTATTGTAGATAGTGAAGATGGTTGTCAAAAATTGCTGCAGGATTTTGATCAGTTGGCTACTTGGGCTGAGGAACAGTTGGTGTAATTTAATACAGAGAGGTGTTGCAATTGGGGAAGTCTAACATTGGCTGGACCTACACAGTGACTGGGGAGACTCTGGGGAGTGTTGTAGAGCAGGGGGATCTAGGAGTGCAGGTATATAGTTCCCCAAAAGTGGCCCCATAGGTAGATAGGGTGGTAAAAAAGGCTTTTGGCACGTTGGCCTTCATCAGTCAGGGTTTTGAGTATGTTGTGATGTTACGCTGCACTTATAGAAGACATTGGTGGGGACACATTTAGAATACTGTGATCAGCTTTGGTCACCATGTTATAGGAAAGATGTTGTTAAGCTGGAAAGGGTGCAGGGAAGATTGACCAGAATGTTGCCAGGACTCGAGAGCCTGAGCTATAGGGAGAGATTGAGCAGACTAGGACTTTATTCCTTGGAGCACGGGACGATGAGGAGTGAACTTGGAGGGGTATAGAAAATCATGTGGAATAATTAGGAAAAATGCACAGTATTTTGGCCAGAGTAGGAACCAGAGGACATAGGTTTAAAATGAGGGCGGAAAGATTTAATAAGAAAAGAGGGATAACTCTTTTACACAAAGGGCGGTGGGTGTATGGAACGAGCTGGTGGAGGAGGTAGTTGTGGCAGGTACTATCACAATGCTCAAGAAGCATTTAGACAGGCACATGGATAGGATAGGTTTAGAGGGATATGGGCCAAGCACAGGCAGGTGGGGCTAGTGTAGATGGGGCATGTTGGTCAGCATGGGCAAGTTGGGCCACAGGGCTTGTTTCCACATTGAATGACTATACCTCTTATCTGTCACTTAACCATTCAAGTGTATCCAACTTCTCCATATAGCTAATACCTTCTAATCCAGCCATTATTGTGGTAAACCTCCTCTGCACCTTTTCCAAAGCCTCTACGTGCTTTTGGTAATGGGGAGACTCGAACTGCACGCAATACTCCAAATGATTTCCCCTCAAGGGTGCCACTACGGTAGAGTTGCTGCCTTACAAGCATCAGAGACCCGAGTTCGATCCCGACTATGGGTGCTGTCTGTACGGAGTTTGTACGTTCTCTCTATGGCCTTGTGGGTTTTCTCCGAGATATTCGGTTTCCTCCCATATTCCAAAGACATACAGGTTTGTAGGTTAATTGCCTTGGTGTAAGTGTAAATTATCCCTAGTGTGTGTAGGATAGTGTTAATGTGCGGGGATCACTGGGCGGCGTGGACTCGGTGGGCCGAAGGGTTTGTTTCCGCGCTGTATCTCTAAATTAAAAACTAAACTAAACTTTGTATGACCACCAGTCCCATTCTGATGCTGTTACAATTTCCACATTCTCCCTCACCACTGTCCTTGCCCCCAGTTCTACCCCTGATCCCTGAGTGCCATTTCACTATCCACTAGACCTAGCGCCAGTCTCTACTTTATTCCACGTGCTCACCATGGTATTGCACACAACGGAAAGTCCATCAGGCCATTCAGTAACACCCAACACGAGCCTCAGATGCTGCACAATAATCTTGCTGCAAAGGGTCGCAACCAAGTCAGTCATTGGTGTGCAACACGACAGAGGCTCTGTGCCTTTCACAACACCAAAACATTTACATAGAAACATCAAAAATAGGTGCAGGAGGAGGCCAGCACCGCCATTCATTGTGATCATGGCTGATCGTCCCCAATCAATGACCCGTGCCTACCAGCTCCCCATATCCCTTGATTCCACTAGCCCCTAGAGTTCTATCTAACTCTCTCTTAAATCCATCCAGTGATTTGGCCTTCACTGCCCTCTATGGCAGGGAATTCCACAAATTCACAACTCTCTGGGTGAAAAAGTTTTTTCTCACCTCAGTCTTAAATGGCCTCCTCTTAATTCTAAGACTGTGGCCCTTGGTTCTGGACTCGCCCAACATTGGGAACATTTTTCCTGCATCTAGCTTGTCCAGTCCTTTTGTAATTTTATATGTTTCTATAAGATCCCCCCTGTTAGGTCAAGGAGTTTATGGAACTGCACAAGACTGCAAGTCAGGCCAAAACACCTTGGTTTTAGGAGAAATATTTGGAAGGAAAAAAGTTTCGACAACATACCTGAATACATTTGGATCAACATCAGTTCTATATACCTGGGCTTTGCATACTTACCATCTCAAAATAATGAAAAAACAGACACCTGCTGCAAAAACCACACTGGATGCTATCAATGCGAATCTTAAGGCAATCCCTGAAATCATAAATCATAATCATTAAACACTTCAACAACAGTACTTCATTTATTTATTGAGTTTGATAGCTAGTGTTTTTGATAGTAAGACAAGCATTAAAATCTCCTTGTCATTTCAAGTATCGCTACAAAATATGTAAGTCATATTTAAGGCAGATGAACTTCGGAGCATTGATCAGCACGTGGACATTTGGTGTTATTGCTGAAACAAAGAACAGCAGAACGGGGACTCAACATTCCAGGGTATAGCAACTTCAAGCATGAAAGGGGAAGAAGAGGAGGGGGCCATAGTAATATGAATTACTGCCATTCGAAAGGAGGGGGTGCTGGAGGGGATGCTGGCACAGCAGTGGATTTTAGAAATAAAAAAGGACAATTACCTTGCTCAAGGTATACTACATGGCTCCTAATGTCAATGGGAGAAATAGGAGCAGATACAGCATGGAAACAGGCTCTTCAGCCCAACACATTCATACCAACAATGATGCACAACCTAAGCTAGGCCCATTTGCCTGCACTTAGCCCTTTTCCCTCTTAACCTTTTCTATCCAATTGTCTTGTGAATGGTGTTATAGTACCTACCTCAATGACCTCCCGTGTCAGCTTGTTCCATATCGCCACCATGCTCTGAGTGGAAATGTTGTCCCTTAGATTTCTATTAAATCTTTCCTCTCTCATCTTAAACCTATGCCCTCTGATGTTTCTATGTATCTATGTTTTGAGTCTCCCCGTTGGATTGCAACCTTGTCGTGGTCAGGGAGCCTGTCTATCTCAGTGACCCCTAGAGCTATGTCAGCGGGAGATTCATATCCTGTTAGGGTCTCCCATGCTGGACAGGTCGATAGGTCAAGGCGAGACGAAGAGTGATCCACTGGCCCTCCAGGTTGGAGGTTGAGCACAGGGCAAACAACCCTGTCTCGTAAAACAAATATGTTATGGAAACAGCAACTGAAGGAATCAACACTACTGGGCGTGGTGGACCCAGAACAGAGAGGAGTGGAGGACCTTCGTTGCTGCCCCACATGCCAGGAGGCATAATAGGCAGTAAGTAAGTATGTTTTGAGTCCCCTAGCCCAGATAACAGACTCACCCTAATGGGGCTGTCCCACTGTACGAGCTAATTCAAGAGCTCTCTAGAGTTAAAAAAAATCAAACTCGTGGTAAGCACGTAGAATTTATGTAGCGGTTACGTCGGAGCTCAGGACATCGCTTAGCGGCTCGTAACGCTAACGGCAGGTACTCTGGGAACACAGTAAGCTCGGGAAGACTCGTGAAGATTTTTCAACATGTTGAAAAATGTCCACGAAACCACCGAGTACCTACGAGCGGCTATTACCGTAATTCTCTGAGTTCGAATCAGGGGAAACTCGGGAGAATTTGAATTAACTCGTGCAGTGGGACAGCCCCTTTAGTATTCCCCTCATAAACTTGTACACCTTTATAAGATCATCTCTCAGCCTCCTGTGCTGTAAGGAATAAAGACTTAGTCTGCCATATCTCTCCCTATAATTAAGGTACTCAAGTTGTGGCAACATGCTCACAAATCTTCTCTGCATTCCTTCTAGCTTAGTGACATCCTTCCTGCAGTAGTGTGAATAAAACTCAGCATACTACTCCAAATGTGGCTTGACCAACATCGTGTACAACTGTAACATAACATCCTGACTTCTACACTTGATATCTTGACTGCTAAAGGCCAACGTACCAAAAGCTTTCTTTACCATGCTTTCCATCTGTGATGCCATTTTCAGGTAACTATGTGCTTATACACCTTCAACATTCCCCTCGACCCAACCACTCACCGTGACAGCCCTGCCGCAGGTTAATTTTCCTAAATGCAACAAATCACACTTATCTGCATTAAACTTTATGAGCCAATCTTCAGCCCACTTGCCCAGCTGCCACAGGGATTGATGCCGGACAAGTAGCTGAAGGACCCGTGGTGAAGGGATAATGACCATAACTCAGATAATTCTTTGAGATAGGATGCATTCCCATTATGCCGCGGCTCATTATGTTGAGGCTCTATAAGGCTGGCTGGATATGAAGGTCAGGCTGCATTTGGAGTACTGAGCGCAAATTTGGGCACCAAATTTGAGGAAGGATGTGCTGGCTCTGGAGAGGGTCCAGAGGAGGTTTACAAGAATAATCCCAGGAATGAGTGACTCCGAATGTGATGAGCGCTTGTCGGTACTGGGCCTCTACTCGCTGGAGTTAAGAAGGTTGAGGGGGGACCTCATTGAAACTTACAGAATAATGAAAGGCATCGATATAGTGGACGTGGAAAAGATGTTTCCACTGGTGGAAGAGTCTAGGACCAGAGGTCATAGCCTCAGAATTAAAGGGCGCTCTTTTAGAAAGGAGGTGAGGAGGAACCTCTTTAGTCACAGCGTAGATAATCTGTGGAACTCATTGCCACAGAGGGCTGTGGAAGCTAAGTCAGTGGATATTATTAAAGCAGAGATAGACAAATTCTTGATTAGAACTGGTGTCAAGGATTATGGGGAAAGGGCAGGAAAATTGGATTCAGAGGCAGAGACCAGCCATGATTGAAGGGCAGAGTAGACTCGATAGGCCAAATAGCCTAATTCTAACCTCTTCAGCTGCTTCATTAGTCAATAAGGGCGGTAACACCTATTGCGTGGAGATGCTACGTTAAACATCAAAGCATTATGTAACAAGTAATGTTATCTCGATCGTAACCAACATTTCATGTTCAGGGTAATTCACAATACAATCAAATTATGGGCATTGAAGACATATCACAGCAATAACGTAAAAGAACTGTTGAATAGAATGCATCATCGAGAATGCACTATCACAATATTTGTTAAAATTCACATCTGTATTCAACACCTCTTTTTTTTTTTTTTTTTTTTTTTTTTAAATTTTATTAGAAGTTAATACAATACAAAACAATACAGTGGCACCTAATTTTAGGTGCCAACTATGTCATACCGTAATCCATTCTATGTACAACCTCTAGTTTTATGTTATGAGTAGGCAAGACAAGAAAAAGAAAACAATAGAAAGGGGAAAGAGTGGAAAAATAGATGGTAGAGAGTAGAAAAATGTGAAGTGTGGATATAAAAAATAAATAAATAAAAAAAAAAATAAAATAAAAAAGAAAAGGTGGAAAGTAGAAATAGAAGAAAAGGCCCCTTAAAAGAGAATTTTTCAAATCTATATTCGGAGATGTAGATCTATCCACGTCATGAACTGAAATCAGCAATCCTTATGGTACCGCTGCATCACATGATTCCAAAAAGTCGATGAAAGGAGACCAACTCCTTAAGAATTGGTCATATTTATCTCATTTCTTCAAGGCGTGCTATGTCCATCATATTCCTAATCCACATTTTAACAGTTGGTATGGTTGTATTTTTCCAAAATTTAAGTATCAATTTCTTTCCAATTATTAATCCATAATTAAAAAAAACATTTTGGTCTTTATTTAAATTGGTATCTTCTCCTATTATTCCAAATATAATCCATTCCATTTTGGGTTCTATTCTTGACTTGAAGAGCTTTGTAAATATATCAAATATATCACTCCAAAATTTATTCAACTTTGTACATCCTACAAATGAATGTGTTAAATTAGCGTTTTGAAACAAACATTTATCGCATCTGGGAGAGACGTTTGGATAAAATTTATTCAACCTCGTTTTTGAATAATATAGTCTATGTAATAATTTGAATTGAATTAAATTATGTCTTGTATTAATAGAACAGTTATGTGTATTCATCAAATACTTTTCCCATCTGTCCTTCGAGATCTTTATCATTAACTCATGTCCCAATCTTCCCTTAGTGCTTCTGTTGAGGGTGATTCTCTATCTAATATATTATTATAAAAGTATGAAATTAATTTTTGTGAATCAGCCTTAATATTCATTGCTTCTTCTAAAGGGTCTAAAAATATAGTTTGAAATCTATGTATATATTTCTTCATAAAGTCGCATACCTGTATATATTTAAAATATTGACTATCCTTCAATTTACATTTTAATTTTAATTGTTGAAATGATAACAGTTTACCCAATTCATACATATCCCATACTTTCCTAATCCCCAGTCTATCCCATTGTTGATATGTGTTGTCGATGAGAGAAGGTTTGAATGCGGGGTTGTTCAATAGTGGGGTTAGTACTGATAAATTATTTAATTTCAAGGATACTTTTATTTATTTCCAAATTCTTCTTATATTGTGAATAATTGGGTTCTTCTTGTATATTATACTATTCAATTTTATCGGTGAGAGCAGGATCGTTCCTATATCGTGCGGATAGCACTCCTCTTTCTCCATTCTTATCCACTCCAACTGCTGAGTGGAACTATCCAGCCAGTACATTATGTTCTTAATATGCACTGCCCAGTAGTAATACATAAAGTTAGGTAATGATAAACCCCCAACTTCTTTAGATTTGCACAAATGCTTTCGTTGAATTCTATGTGTTCTGTAATCCCATATAAAATTAGTAACAGTGGAATCTAGTTTTTGAAAAAATATTTTGGAATATATATTGGGATCGCTTGAAACAAATATATTAATTGTGGTAAGAAAGTCATTTTTATAGCGTTGATTCTACCTATCAATGAGAGCGGAAGTGTTTTCCAAAATTTAATCATATCATTCAGTTTATTTAATAGTGGTATAAAATTGGCACTAAATAATGATTTGTGTCTTCTTGTAATTTGAATACCCAGATACTTGAATTTTTCTGTTGCAATTTTGAAGGGGAATTTTAGTAAGTGTCTCGAATCCTGTGGTTTTAAAGACATAATTTCGCTTTTATCCCAATTTAGTCTATATCCTGAAAAAGAGCCGAATTCCTCAATTAGTGTTAATAAGGTGGGTATACTCGTTTGTGTATTAGTAATATATAAAAGAATATCATCAGCATATAGTGAAATTTTATTCTTTGAATCCTTAGTGTTATATCCGTGAATATTCGGGTGATTTCTAATCTTTTCGGCCAACGGTTCTATCATAAGGGCAAATAGCAATGGTGATAAGGCACACCCTTGCCTATTACCCCTTGATAAGTAAACATTTGGAGATAGCGTATTGTTAGTTAATATTCTTGCCGTAGGTCTATCGTAAAGTAGTTTAACCCATCTAATAAAATTCTCTCCCATATTGAATTTTTGGAGTACCTTGTATAGATACTGCCATTCTACTTGATCAAATGCCTTCTCTGCATCCAGCGTGATAACTGAAATATCTTCATTGTCCTCATTATGAGAGTACATTATATTGAAAAGCCTTCTCAAATTATTAAATGATTGTCTTTTGGGTATAAATCTCGTTTGATCCGTATTTATTAAATTGTTAATATAAATATTTAGCCTTCTAGCTAGAATCTTTGCTAAAATTTTCTGATCCGTATTTAGTAGTGAAATAGCTCTATAAGAACCCGGTTCATCTAAATCTTTATCTTTTTTTGGTATAAGTGTTATTGTTGCTTCTGCTAGGGTTTCTGGTAGTTTATTTTCGGTATAAGCCTGCGTGTATAAATTGAATAATCTTGGTATAATTGACTCCTGAAATCTTTTATAAAATTCATTACTAAAACCGTCTGGTCCTGGGGTCTTCCCATTTTTCAGTGAGTTTATTATTTGTTTTATTTCTTCACTAGTAATCCGTGCTCCTAATTGCTCTTGTTCTAAACTATCCAATTCTGGGAGCTTGCAATTATCTAAAAAATTTGTAATTTTACTTACATCTGTATTTATTTTAGATGTATATAAATTGGGATAAAATTGGGCAAACCTCTTGTTAATATCCTTAGGCAGTGTTAAAAACTCACCCTTATCCGATTTAATTTTAGTAATAGTTTTTTCCTTTTCTCGTTGCTTCAGTCGCCTCGCAAGTAGTTTATGTGGCTTATCCCCAAATTCGAAGTGTGCTTGTTTTGTAATTTGGAATAATTTTATTACTCTAGCCGATAGTATTCTATTGACTTTATATTTCAATAAAGTTATCTTATTATGTTTATTTATGGTTGGGTCAGTTGCATTGTCCAGTTCTAGTAGTTTTATTTTCTGTTCTATCCGCTGAAGTTCTCTTTTATTTTCCTTATTTTGAAAACTTTGGTAAGAAATTATGACGCCGCGAATATATGCCTTAAAGGTTTCCCATAATAGCGGTGCAGAAATACCTGGCGTGTCATTTATTTCGAAAAAAAGTTTTATTTGTTCTTTTATATACTCATAACCCTGCGGGTTATTTAATATATGTACATTGAATCTCCAAAAAGGTTTTATACTCGGCATTCCCTCAATTTTAAGTATAAAAGTCAATGGTGAATGATCAGAAATAATACTATTATGATATGATGGTTTATTCGTATACGGGATTAATTTTGTGTCCAATAAAAAATAATCAATTCGCGAATACGTTTTGTGAACTGATGAATAAAATGAGTATTCCCTACCTCTTGGATTTGCTATTCTCCAAATATCAGCTATGTTATTATTTTTTATATAAGTATTTAAAAATTCACAGGTCTTAGTTTTAACAAGACGCTTCCCTAGCTTTATTGATTTATCTAAGTATGGATCTATAACACAGTTGAAATCTCCCCCCATTATTATATTTTGATAATTATGCTCTGCGATTAAATCTATTATTTTCCTAAAAAATTGTGGGTTATCAAAATTAGGCGCGTAAATATTTATCATAGTTAATGGTGTATTGTAAATTTCTCCCGTGACTATAACATATCTTCCCTCTTTATCAGATATAGATTTCTTTAATTTAAAAGGTATACCCTTCCGAATTATAATAGCCGTGCCTCTTGCTTTAGAGGTGAATGAGGAGTAATAGGTTTGACCTATCCAATTTGCCCTTAATCTGATCTGAGTTTGTTGTTTCAGATGTGTCTCTTGTAGGAAAGCAATATCCATATTTAATGATTTTAATTGTGCCAGAATTTTACCCCTCTTAATTGACTCATTCGCACCTCTGATGTTCCAACTACAGAAGGTGAGACCTCCGATATTT
This sequence comes from Amblyraja radiata, assembly GCF_010909765.2. Lineage (NCBI taxonomy): Eukaryota > Metazoa > Chordata > Chondrichthyes > Rajiformes > Rajidae > Amblyraja > Amblyraja radiata. The sequence goes on along the minus strand of NW_022630666.1, from coordinate 50,480 downwards.
ATTCGACTATTATCTTGCATTGGCTATTATTACCAGACTGTATGATTCATGTGATGCAGCCAAGTACCTCGGAATCCCGAATCCAGAGTTGTCCGTCATAATTTCTACAGTAGTTCTACATCTCCTGACACTTTTAAATATAAATAAGGGAAAAAGAAAAACATAAAATAAAGTGTACATAAAAATTGTTAAGTCACACAACAAATAATTGTGAATAAACAAAAAAAGTGAATGTAATTTATCAAAAAAGCGATAAATTACAAAAAAGCCACCTAAGGTAGCTAGATTTATTTTTAAATTGACCTCCGTCGATGAAATTATGCACTGGGCCTTGTCCCCCTATTAGAATTTGACCCAACGTTAGTCGGTTCCCTCTAATTGTTACCAAAATTATCATATCAGGTCAACAGCTGAACAGCTTAAAATAGAATAAAATAATAGGGAAGGTAGAAGATTTGGATTAAAATTAAAGTAATTATGGGTTAAAGTACCTCGTCAATAATGACACTTTTCATTTACCTGTATGTTAAGTAATTCATAATTAGTATTTAGTATTTAAAATATATGTCTAACCTCCCCCATCCTTCCTGCTATATAGTTAGTCGTGTTAGTATAGTACATTGCGCCTTTAACGTTAGTTGAGTTTATTGCGCGTAAGTGGTTAGTTAGTTAGTTACTTATATATATAAATAATAGGTCATATATCATATAGTGTGGAACAGATGCCTCATAATGGCCATTTCAAAAGGAGACGGTCTCATAGTTCTCCGTGCTGAGGGGTTTGTTGACGAGCTTGCGACCTTGAGCTTCAACACCTCTGATGTTACCCTGAACCATTTCTGTCCAATATAAAATTTGTTTTAGTAAAATATTCATACATACATTGATTTTCACCTGAAGTACTCTCAATCTCCAACTGTGCTGACAGCTTCCAATGTTGGTCAAATGCTACACAAACATAGATGCCAGCATAACTTTCCTTCATGGGTCCTTTGAATTTGAGTTTTTTTTAAATCAGTTTAATGCCCTCAGGAAGTGAACCGTTTTGTCTTGGAAAAGAAAACAGATGATGGTCAAATAGCTGTAAATATGTTTAGCAAAGACACATTTCTTAGAAACAGAAGCAAAACATTTGTGCATTATGACGGTGGATATATTGAATAGTGCTATTATTACATTAGCTCATGGACACATAGTCGGAAGTGGCGGCGCTGTGAAACGGCTGCGGCTCGCCTCCAGTCTGTCTGTTTTTACTTTTTTGTGTTCTTTTTTTTGTCTTGTTCAGTTAAATGTTTGGTTATTAGGTTGTGTTATGTGTGTGTGTGTGTGGGGGGGGGGGTGAAACAGGGCTTTCTGTCTCTCCCTTCGGGGGAATGCGACGTTCTTGTCGTATCCCCCTTCTCTTCCCCCGTCTGAGCTGAGGCCTAATGGCGGAGCTGGCGGCCTCCAACCTGCGACAGACCTCGAGGCTCCGGAGGTAGAGCCAGCCAGTACTCACCAACGCGAGGCTGGCCGTCTTCGAGCTGCGGCAGCGTTCGGGCAGCGGCACGACTCGGCGCTCTGGTGAGGGTGGACGGCGCTGGGCTGAGACACTCCTCTGAGGGCGGCCCGGCTCCCGGCTGGAAGGCGCTCCTGTGTGGGAGGCCCGGCTCCCGGCTGGAAGGCGCTCCCATGTGGGCGGCCCGGCTCCCGGCTGGAAGGCGCTCCCGTGTGGGCGGCCCGGCTCCCGGCTGGAAGGTGCTCCCGTGTGGGCGGCCCGGCTCCCGGCTGGAAGGTGCTCCCGTAAGGACGGCCCGGCTCCCGGCTGGAAGGCGCTCCCGTGGGGACGGCCCGGTGCGGGGCTGAGACGCTCCCTTGTGGGCGGCCCGGTGCGGGGCGGAGACGTAGCTCCGGTGGCTGAGGCGGCGTTCTGGCGGCGGTGACCTGAATCCGGGGCTCGGCCGCGGGCCAGTGGATGACATCGTCGGGAGCTCGTGGGTCACAGGTTGAAGCCTGTTTTCCGGAGCTCCCGTGGCAACAACTGCGTCCGCTGGACTGGAGGGCGGCAGCTTCGACCACTCCCGGGCCCACAGAGCTTGAACCGCGGGACTGACTTATCATCGCCCGGTGGGGTATCGCCTCAGCGCAGAGGGAGAAGAGGAGGGAAGAGACAGCCACCCTAAGACTTTTGCCTCCATCACAGTGAGGAGGTGCTTGGTGAACTCACTGTGGTGGATGTTAATTTGTGTTTATTGTGTGTTGTTTATTATTACATGTATGGCTGCAGGCAACGACATTTCGTTCAGACCGAAAGGTCTGAATGACAAATAAAGGATTCAATTCAATTCAATTGGACAAATGATTTTCTTTTGGTCTGTAAAGATCAGTCAATAAGATTTGGCGGCACATTGGCACAGCAGTAGAGTTGCTTCCTTACAGCACCAGAGACCCGGGTTCGATCCTGTATATAAATGCTGTCTGTATTGAGTTTGTTCCCCGTTACCAGCACGGGTTCTCTCTATGGGTGCACCAGTTTCCTGCCACACTCGAAAGGCATATAGGTTTGTAGGTTAATTGGCTTTGGTCAAATTGTAAAATTGTAATTTGTCTCTATTGTGTTAGTGTTCGGGGATCGCTGGTTGGCGCAGACTCGGTGGGGCGAAGGGCCTGTTCTGTGCTGTATCTCTAAATAAAATTAAAAGCATCATATCAAATATTAGGAGACCACAAGATAGCACGGACTGCACCTAACCCAAGAGATCTTGATTACTGGCCCATCCAGAGAACTCAACGTGTCACTAATGTCCAGATAAATAGGAGATAACATTAGGCAACTCGGAGTCCTTCCATACGGAATTTGATTCTTTAAGATGCTACGCCAAAAAGCCAATAGTGTACTGAAATTTGACGACAACACCGACCCACACCATAGCTTGCTAAACCTACGAACACCAGCTTGACATTGTTGTATTGCCATTGCAGGTAGGAAGAACGAGGCCATTCTTGACTATTCCACGATGCTTCTTTCAGGATTATATAATTCCTATAACTTGTTCCACATCTCTTAATAGGCATTAGAAATGATCAATAGACTATTAATGATAAATCCCATGAGGGAAACCTAACGGTGAAGTTCTGAATGATTCCTGAAAGAATGGTAGTTTTAGGGATGGGCAGGACATGCCTTATCATACCCGTTTCTGGAATAGCATGGTCAGTGGCTCAGAGAAGAGCTGGAAAGGCATGGCAAACAAATGAAGTTTATGTGACAGGAGCAGAATTAGGCCATTCAGCCCATCAAGCCTACTCCGCCATTCAATCATGGCTGATCTATTTCTCCCTCGTAACCCCATTCTCCTGCCTTCTCCCTATAACCTCTGACACCTGTTCTAATGAAGAATCTATCTATCTCTGCTTTAAAAATATCAATTGATGGCCTCCACAGCCTTCGGTGGCAATGAATTCCACAGATTCACCACCCTCTGTCTAAAGAAATTCCTCCTCATCACCTTCCTAAAGGAACGTCCTTTACTTCTGAGGCTGTGGTCCTAGACTCTCCCACTAGTGGAAACATGCTCTCCACATCCACTCTATCCAGGCCTTTCACTTTTCGGTGAGCTTCAAAGAGGTTACCCCTCATCCTTCTAAACTCCAGCGAGCAGAGACCTAGTGTCTTCAAACGCTCATCATATGCTAATCCACTCATTCCTGGGATCATTCTCGTAAAAGTCATTTCATGGATCAATACCGCTAGCTTCAGTCATTCAGACAGATACATGAATAGTGCGATACAGACCATGTCCAGACAGATGGAATTAGTTTAATGCGGAAATCATGGTCGGGCAGACATGGTGGGCCTTACAGTTCCTGTGCTATATTTGTTCTATGTTTCTAAAAATGTCCTAATTTGAAACCTATGCAAGCCTGTTTGTGATACCTCTAAACTAGGAGAAAGATCCTGTCCATCTGCACTGTCTATGCCTCTGAGAGTTTTATACATCGTTATCAGCTCACCCTTCAACTTCCTTTACTGCCGGGAAAACAAATCTTGCTAGTTTGAGTTGCATTGTTTTGTACCTGAGAGATCGGATCTTTTGAGTTTTATTGAAGTCTTTGAAGAAGTAACAAAGAGATTGTTGTGAGCAAAGCAGTAAACAATGTCTATATGGACTATAGTTAGGCCTTTGATGTGGTTCCATATATATAACTTTCCACTTGAAAGTTATATCACATGAGATGCATGGAGAGCTCGCCGACTGGATGGAGAATTGGCTTCATTGGAGGAAGCAGAGGATGATGATGGAAGGTTGTTTATAGGACTGCAGGCCTGGGACTAGTGGTGTTTCTTAGGGTTGGGTGCTGGCCCATTACTGTTTGTGGTTTATATCAATGATTTGGATTAGAATGTACAAGGCATGGTTAGTAAGTTTGCAGATGAAACTTAAGTGGATGGCATTGGGGATTGCGAAGATAATTATTGGAGATTACAGCAGGATCTTGACCAATTGGACCAATGGGTTGAGGTACGATTAATGGTTTAGTGGCTCTAAAGTGTGTGATATTACAGATGGTTATCAAAAATTGCAGCATGATTTTAATTTGCAGGCCATGTGGGCTGAGAAATGGCTAATGGAATTTAATGCAGATAAGTGTGAGGGGTGACATTTTGGGAAACAAATTGCAAGGCATGACCTTTAAAGTGAATGGTATAGCTAGGTATGTTGCAAAGCCTACCTGAAGCGTCGCTGAAAATCTGTCGCTGCGGGTGTGCGCGATTTTGGCGCCGTTTGGAAGGGGGCGGGTTTAAAACGCGATTTTCTCTAGGCTGTTCAAATCGAAGATGTTCAGCCTAGTTAATTATTAACGAAAAATCGATGGAAGACCCCGTCGCAAAAGCTAGTATTAGTTTTAAAGGCCTTGGATAATAGTTATAGTAGTTTAAAAATCAATCTCTAAACCCGCGACCACCGACAGCTGTCAGGGTCCCATAGAGCAAACCACAGAAGGGATGTGGCTTATTTTTACATTAAAAAGGGCTTCTTAAGATCCCTTTATGCAAAGTTTAATATCGCGAGTAGCTCATTTTGGGCCCATTATATCCCGCAGTATTTTTCTGGGCATTTGAGGGTACAAATCTACCGCAATGTGAACGTTCTAAACCAGCGCGTTCCACAGGGACCCACTGGAAAGCTGATTTAAATGGACTTTAATTTACAGCAATTGAACACTAAATTCCTTCAATTTGGTCTATAAATTAATGTAAATGAGATTTAAAAATCATGTTTTATTGTGAATTATTTGTGAATATTATTTGGACATTTAGGCTATTTAAAAATGTTAATCATTTATTAAGAAATGGATAGATGTTTAGATCTAGTAATTGAAGTCTGAAATTAGCTACAATTAGGTAACTAACTAATTATATGCTTTAATTTCAGGTCATCCAAGTAAGATTATTTTATATTTGTTTCAGAATGCTTCAATCTATGATAACTGAAAATTTCATTCAGTTCTCTTAATTTTTAAGAAAGTTATGGGCTTTTGACTGTCCACGATCACAGCTTTTTTGTTACGTCCATAGAAAATCAATAGGGAACAAGATACTAATTTCCGAGTATGAAAATGGCCATAACTTTTTAAATACATGAGATATGAAAGTGAATTAAGTGTCAAATTAAACTTCTTTTTATGCTTTATCTGATGGGATAAATTACAGACTTGATTTTTTAAATCTCAAAATGTTATAACATTGCTAGTATAGCACTGGGGAAGGTTATAGAGAACAGGGATCTAGGAGTACAGGTATATTGTTCCTTGAAAGTGGCACATAGGTAGAAAGGGTGGTCGAGAAGACTTTTGGTACATCGGCATTGATCAGTTTGAATGCAGAAGTTGGAATGTTAAGTTTCAGTTGTACAAAACGTGGTGAGGCTTCAATTGGAGTATTTTGCTCACTTTCGGTCACTTGATATAGGAAGGATGTCATTCAGCTGGAAAGAACACAGGGAACATTCATGAGGATGTCGCCGCGCCATCCTCCCTGTATTTTTCGTCCCTTTAACACGTTGACTGTTGCTATATCCTATGGGCATATGTGCTATGTGCAAGCACCAACTGAATTCATTGGAGTGCATGAGGCTGAGGGACAATCTTATAGAGGTGTTCAAAATTATGAGGGGAACAGATGGGTAAACACAAAGTGTTTTAAAATAATTCCCATAGCTGACGTCCGCGGCCGCCTCGACTTTGTGGGCCAGTGTCTTGCTTCCCCCCCCCCCCCCCCCCCCCCCAAGATTTTTTTTAGTGTGTGGGGAATCTGGAACGCATTGCCCCTAGTGTGTGTAGAATAGTGTTAATATGCAGGGATTGCTGTTTGGCACGGACTCAGTGGGCCGAAGGGCTTGTTTCCGCACCACATCTCTAAACTAAACTAAACCCACAGATGCTACTGGTCCAGCTTTAGTTTTTTGAGCAGATGGTTTGTTGATGCATACTGTGTCCACAACATTCAATTCCATTACGTTTGGCCAGGTGAGCAGATTCTACTTTCATGCATCAGACTTGCTATTTGTGATCTACATCACTGATCTTCACTTTACAAATATGCTTCCATAATGCTATAATTTTTAGTTAATACACTTTGAGATACAATTTATCACGAATGAATTACCCAAATATTTCATGTAACTATTTTCACTTACTTTGAGCAGTTCACGTTAACTTGCTTCACAGAGCCTGTTATTTTAACCTGAATGGTTCTCTCGCTGTCCTTTGTGTTGAAGATACATTTATTTTTCTCCCTTTAACACGTTGACTGTTGCTTTTAATCTGGATTTTGAAAGGACCTGTCAAAGAAAGGGTTTACCAATTAAAACTGTATAAACACCTTCCGAATCTACGGATAGTTTTCGTGTACAACAGTACTGAGATTGACGTCTTCAGAAAGAATGAGTTGGTGAGTAAAGACACTTCAGCGAGGAGTGTGTTGGACAATTCCAAAACTGGCCTTTGGTTCAACAGTGTGACATTGGTACAAATAAGTTTGTTGGTGACAAGTCTTCTACGACACTTTTATAATTCCTACAGTATGAGTAAGTCCATAGATGGCGAGTGGGAATTGTTTAAAACCCAGCTGATCAAAGTGCAGGATCAGCAGAGGTTCATCAGGTATAGGAGCAGAATAAGACATTAGGAGTTGAATTTGGCCATTTGGCGAATCAAGTCCACGCCACCATACAATCATGGCTGATCTATCTCTCCCTCCTAACCCCTAACTGCCTTCTCCCCGTTATCTCTGGCACCTGTACTAATCAAGAAGCATGTTCCAGGAAGGAGGAGGGATAAGGACCACAAGGCAATGGAACCATGAATGACCAAGGAGGTTGTAAACTTGGTTAGCAAGAAAAAGGAAGCATATGCTGAGGGAAGACTGCTGAAAGATAAAGAAGGGAATCTATGCTTGGTGTTGGACGATATAGGTGAGATACTAAATGAGTATGTTGCAACTGCATTGACTGACGAGAAGGACGGAAGAAAGCTAAATCAATGTGGAGAATACAAACACGCTAGGCAGTTTGAGATCGAAAAGGATGTTGTGCTGAGGCGCTTGAAGCGCATTAATGTGGATAAATCCTCAGGGCCTGATGGGTTCTATCCCAAGTTATTGATGGAGGCAAGAGAAGAAATTGTGGGTGCTTTGACGAGGATCTTTGTTTCTTCTCTAGCCACAGATGAGGTCCCAGAGGACTGAAGAGTGAGCCTCAAATCAGTGGTATAGAAACTATTGGAGAATTATTTGAGATACATACAGGTACATGCTTTTCAAGAAAGGGGCGGAACAGAAAAGTGGAAACTACAGGCCAGTGAACTCATGAACTCAATGGGAGGTAAGATTATACAGTCCATTATAAAGGGTGATGTTTCTGATCTATCATGATAAAATAGGCCACAGTCAACATGGTTTTGTGAAAGGGAGAACTTGCCAGATGAACCTGTTGCATTTCTTTGAGGAAGGTAATAGCAGGATAGACAAAGAAGAGTCAGTGGATGTTATTTACCTCGATTTTCAGAAAGCCTTTGCTAAAGTGACGCATGTGAGGCTGCCAAAAGTGATGAGAGCCCACAATATCAGAGGAAGATACTCGCATGGACAGCAGGTTGGCTGGATGGCAGAATGCAAAGAGTGGCAATAAACGGGGCTTTTTCTGGTTGGCTGCCAGTGTCCAGTGGAGTTCCGCAGAGGTCGGTGCTGGGGCCGCTGCTCTTCACGTTGATATTTAATGACTTGGATGAGGTAATTGAAGACTTTGTGGCCAAGTTTGCAGATGATACAAAGGTAGGTGGGGGGGGGGGGGAGGTAGTGTAGAGAAAGCAGTGACTCTGCAGAAGGACTTGGACAGGTTGGGAGAGTGGACAAAGAAGTGGAAGATAGAATACAGTGTAGCAATGTGTGGAGTCATGCATTTTGGTAATAGAAATAAAGGAATAGACTATTTTTGAAATGGGGAGAGAATTCAGAAATCGGAGCTGCAAAGGAAATTGAGAGTGCTGGCACAGGATTCCCAAAAAGTTAATTTGCAAGTTGAATCAGTAGTAAGGAAGGCAAATGCAATGCTAACATTTATTTCAAGAGGACTAGAATATAAAAACAGGGATGCAATGCCGACGTTTTATAAAGCGCTGGTCAGGCCGCTTTGGAGTACTGTGAGCCGTTTTGGGCACAATATGTGGGGAATGATGCGCTGGCATTTGAGAGGGTCCAGAGGAGGTTTACAAGAATGATCCCAGGAATTAGTGGGTTTATATATGATGAGCATTTAGCGGCATTGGGCCTCTAGTCACTGGAGTTTAGAAGGATGAGGTGGGACCTCATTGAAACTTACCGAATAGTGAAATGCCTATATAGAGTGGATATGGAGAGGATGTTTCCACTAGTGGGAGAGTCTAGGACCAGAGACCATAGCCTCAGAATGAAAGGACATACTTTAAAAAAAAAAGGAGACGAGGAGGGATTTCTTTAGTCTGAGGGTGGTGAACTCATTGCCACAGAAGGCTGAGGAGTCCGTCGATGGATATCTTTAAGGTGGAGATTGATAGATGCTTGATCAGTATGGGTGTCACGGAATTCTATATATAAAATTATAAAAGGACTGGACAAGCTAGATGCAGGAAAAATGTTCCCAATGTTGGGCGAGTCCAGAACCAGGGGCCACAGCCTTAGAATAAAGGGGAGGCCATTTAAGACTGAGGTGAGAAAAAACTTTTTCACCCAAAGAGTTGTGAATTTGTGGAATTCCCTGCCACAAAGGGCAGTGGATGCCAAATCACTGGATGGATTTAAGAGAGAGTTATAAAGAGCTCTAGGGGCTAGTGGAATCAAGGGATATGGGGAGAAGGCAGGCACGGGTTATTGATAGGGGACGATTAGCCATGATCACAATGAATGGCGGTGCTGGTTCAAAGGGCCGAATTGGGTCCTCCTGCACCTATATTCTATGTTTCTATGTTTCATGGGTTATGGGGAGAAGGCAGGAGAATGGGGTTGGTTGGGATAGATAGATCAGCCATGATTGAATGGCAGAGTAGACTTGATGGGCCGAATGGGACTGGGGAAGGTGTGGGTTACTGCTGCTGTTGGTGGGAGAGAGCAGGTTTAAAATAGCTTGTCAGGGCTGCAGAGGGGTTCCAAGGGAATATACAAATGAGTGGAACAAAGAGAGAAAGTAAATTTACGTAGACAAAAAATGCTGGAGAAACTCAGCGGGTGAGGCAGCATCTATGGAGAGAAGGAATTGGCAACGTTTCGGGTTTTGTCTCCCGCTGAATTTCTCCAGCAATTTTTTTTCGCCCGCTGAGTTTCCGCAGCATTTTTTGTCTACTTTCGATTTTTCCAGCATCTGCAGTTCTTTCTTAAATAAGTACATTTACGTAAGCAGTTAGCAAAATAGATAGATAGCAAAAACAAAGTTAAGCAGCAAAGGAAGACCAATGAACAAAAAAAAGATTACAATTATTACATTAAAACAAAAATGTTTGCAGCATTCATGACATAAATTAATTAATAACGCAAATAGAAATGAGCAGGAATGTTTTAACTGTCATTGTAAAATACAGATATGTAGGCAGATGATGAAAAATGTTGGAGTGGGAGATTTTAACTCCCCCACATTTGACTGGGACTATCAGAGGTTTGGATGGGCCAGATTTGTTAGGCATAATTAGGAGGGTTTCGTAAAAAAAATATGTAGATAGTCCAACAAAAGAAGGGGCCATACTAGATCGGGAAAATGAGCCTGGTTAGGTGATCAAAGTTTTGGGAGGGGAACATTCCGTGAATCGTGATCATAGTTCTGTAGGTTTTGAGATAGTTATGGATAAAGGTGAATGTGCTAATCTGGGGGAAAGCTAATTACAACTATATTTGGCAGACACGTGGATAGGAGGGAAATAGATGGATACAGGCCAAGTATATGTAGATGGCATTAGATAGATTGACATTCTGGTCAGTGGAGACATGATGGACCGAAGTGCCTGTTCTCATGTTTTATCATTCTATGTTCTATGACTGGGTATTGCACATCACACACATTAATCGGGAGGTTTTTTTAAAATACTCACATCTTATAAACAGCTCCAATGGTGTAAATGTATTTGTATCAATTGTTGGATTTCTTATTCGGCAGGTTACATTCTCCAAATTGTTTCTATGCTCTGTTAATTTATAGCTGCTGATAACATTCTTGCTTGCATTTTTCTGTTTGGTGTTATATTTGCTACTCATCGAGTTGATTGATGAAATCCACACAATATTGTCTGCAAGGCCTCCCTTAGCATTTCTGCATGCTGTCACAAGTCGATCTTCTAAAACACTCTGATGCTGGCCACTAGAAGGAAGGACTGTGAAGGACAACACGTTATTTCATGTTCTGTAATTGAGAACGACATGAAAACTAAAAAGCATTCACTTATTAAAAGTGTTATTGCATCCATTAGATCGATTTTCTGACAATCACACCATGCACGTTTCTGGATATTTGAATAACCCCCTTAAATGCATTTTAATCAAATCATGTTCAACATCAACTGCGGTAGAGACTCTGCCTCACAATGCTAGGTTCAATCCTGACCTCGGATGTGTCTGTGTGGAGTTTGAATAGTCTCACATGGGCTTTTTCCGGATGCTCTCATTTCCTCTCACATCCCAGGGACATGCGGGCTTGTAGGTTGATTGGCCTCTGTAAAAAAAATCCTGAGTGTGTAGGGAGTGGATGGGAAAGTGGAAACAGGTGATCAATGGTTGGTGCTGACATGTAATGGTTGACTCGAGTAGAGCCCTGTTTAGACCAGGTGGGCTAAAGGGCCTGTTTCTATCAAAGAAAGACACAAAGACACAAAGTGGTGGAGTAACTCAGCGGGGCAGGCAGCATTTCTGGAGAGAAGGAATGGGCGATGAGATAAGTTAACCAGGGAGTTATGGAGGGAACAGTCTCTGCGGAGCACAAAAAGGGGTGGAGATGGGAAGATGTATCTACAAATTAAATTAAATAATCAACATTGATTCAACATCAATCAATAGCTGAAGTTAAAAACATTTTATTTTAACAGCCATGATTTACATAACAGGGACCAATATTTAAACCACTGTTCCATACACTAGTCTTTGCAACTAAAACCCAAAATACTTTTATACATTGGCTTGCTGTTTGAAAATAATTTACATGTCTTGTGAATGTTGATGTGCTCTAGAAATAGAAAGGAAATAGATCACAGCAAGTTCACAAATCCATAAATGGCAAGAGTAAAGGGCCTGTCCCACGAGCATGCGACCTGCATGCGACAAGCGCGACCTAACCGGAGGCGGGGGCCACGCGGATGTCGAGTGATCCCCGTACAGGGCCGGTCCCACCAGCATGTTCCTCCATGCGGCGATCGCGACCAAACCAGAAGTGGGGGCCGTGCGGAGGTCGAGTGAGTGACGTGAAGTTCGAGCGAAGTCCGTGGGAAGATCGCACGTGACGTACGCCGTCAAGGCGCTGCATACGGCGTCGAGGCGGTGCGCAAGCCCGTTGAGTTGGTGCGTACGGCGTTGAGGCGGCTGCGGGCTGGCAGGCCATTGCCGCGTGGAATTTTTGAACATGGTCAGTTTTTCGGTGCCCCGCGCGATGTCGGGACCAGCTCCGCACAACTCCATACGGCTCCGGCGATCGAATTGGGACCGGCCCCGCGAGGCTGTACGGCTCAAGCGACCACGTTGGATCACGCTTGCCGCATGGGGTCGCATGCTCGTGGGACAGGCCCTTTATTGATGCATTGCATTATAGTTAACTTACTCAAAATTGTCAGGTTGACATTTTCAGTGGCTGCACAGGGGTTTGTAAATACACATGTATTTGATTTTTCAGCAGCAAGATGGTGATCCCGGTCTCTTTTTAATGTGGTCTTAATGGATTTTGAACACACTGTATTTTCCAACGACCTGTTCTGTACAATTACACCAAGGAAATGTATTGTGTTTTTATATTCCACCTGCCATTGAGATTGGCTGATCGCTACTTTCTTTGCTACATTGCATCTAACATTTCTTCCATTTTCCAGTTCAGATAAATGCATTTTATGCATTTTTTCCCTGCAAAAAAAACGTTGTTGATATTGAAACAGCTTAGAGTGATACAAGCAACATGTATTTCATATATAAAAGAACTTCATTGGGCATTGATAATTCGTCCATAATGCTCAAGTTTCAAAGTTTAAAAAAATCCCTGCTACTTATTCTGTTTCACGTGGACATTACAAAGGTTCAAAGGTTCAAATGTTATTTTATTGTCACATACACCTAGGTGTAGTGAAATGCTTCTTGCCATGCAGCACATAAAGAAAGAATACAGACTTAACAGTAATAAAGACATTTAAACATAAAATCATCCCCCCACAATGGTTCCCATTATGAGGGAAGGCACAGATTCCAGTCCCATACCCATGTCCACCCATAGTCGGGCCTATTGAGGCCTCCAGTCGCCTCCACGGAGGCCCGATGTTCCAGGCCGTTCTCACCGGGTGATGTTGCTCCGGCGTCGGGATAGTCCTCTCAGCGGCTTGGGACACCTGGAACGGCTGCTTCCACACTGGAGGCCGCGGCTTCCGAAGCCGACAAGGCCGCGCCGGTTGGAGCTCCACTACTGGCAATCTCATCGCGAGATCCCAGGCTCCCGATGTACAGTTCAGCGCCGCCGCCCGCAGCTGGTCGCTCCTCAGACCCGCAGCTCCGGGATGTATTTTCGCCGATCCAGCTCACCGGAGTTCCAGCGCGGCGACCTGGGCAAGGCATCGCCCGCTCCGCGATGCAGCTCCAGTGCTGTGCCGCCGCCGAAGCCGAGGTTCTGGGCGGTCCCCGACAGCAAACGCCGCTCCAGGCCCGCTGGTAGGCCGCAAGGACGGGTCCAAGCTGCAGCCCGGTGAAAAGCTGCCTCTCCGACCAGGTAGGGACCCTAGAAAAGCAGTTTCCCCCTCCCCCCCCTCCCCCGACATAAAAAAGGCTAGAACTCCTGAACAAAAAAACTCAACTAACTAAAAATAATAAAAAGAGAGAAAGAAACGGACAGCTGCAGGCTGTGAAGCCATACCTATACAGGACGGCGCCCCCTCAGCTCCTCCTCAGCTTACAAACATCCAATTTATGGCCACCCCAGATGCACAAACAAGATTTGGGACAAAACCCTGGGCTGGCTGGCTGGCTGGCTGTGTGTGTTTCTGCCTGACTTGTGGCTGCCAGCCTTTGATTCGTTGCTACGCCAACATCAGACCCAGAAACGTCGAGTTATTTTCCATTTCGGTAGATATTTCACTTTTCATTCCAAGTATCCACTCATTAAATTTTGTCGTGTTTATGTACATATTTTTAATAACATCCTTCTCCCCCCCCCCCCCCACTCACTCCTTTGTCACCTCCTGCTGGCCAGCGACCATAACGGCTGCTGGCGCCCGCATCTCGCCTCAAAGACGCCATTTAAAAACAGCCGTACTGCTGATTCCTGAGCCGCTTGCGTTGGAGGTGGGGGCTACGGGTAGGAAACGGCTGCGTTGGGGGAGCAGACCCAACGGGTCTGCACTTGGTCTAGTATATATATATATATATATATAAATGTGTGTATATGTATGCATATGTATGTATAGGTATGATGGGATTGGCGTCGTTTTGGGTCAAAACTCTTCTTCTATTTTAATATTTCAACAGTTTAAGTGATAGAAATTAAACATTTTTTAAAGCTCACCATTCGTGCTGAGAAAGTGACAGAGCAGAAGACTAAACAGCAGTTCCATTTTCAGAGACGTCAAATACGCGGCTGATAACAATCTTTGTTCTGATCGGAAAGGAAATGAAAGGTTTCATCTGAAAGAAAACCTAAAGATCAACCAAATTTGCATTATTCCACCATGGTCAACAACTATTTAAAAATTGATTGAAATACAAGTGTTTCACAGTTATACTTAGAGGTTAGGGGTAATAAAAAGATGTACTTGAAACATTTACCTGTCTCGCTTTTAAAAAACCTCACCTGATAATAATCACACCGATCAGAAGAAGGGTCTCGACCCGAAACGTCACCCCTTCCTTCTCTCTAGAGTTGTTGCTTGTCCGGTTTCAGTTGAAACCAGCATCTGCAGTTCCTTCCTGCACCTGCTATCCTTTACATAGCCACCATTTCTGTTTCCATTTCTAAACTTTGAAGAGAATGATGAACAATCGTTGACCTCTGGTGTTGGAAAGCAGCTGCGCTACCTGCTGCGCCACTTGGCCGTCAAGTTTTGTTTGTCCAGCGGAACGATGGAGCTCGAATGACACCAGAACTCAGTGCCCCTGCTTTCATGGAGTGGCCTCCCGCAATCAGTCTCGTGCTGCAAGGGAAATTATCAGTGAGACCCATTATTGTACAAGGTGGCTCCAACCATGAGTGACTATCTGCTCTCTCAATTGCCTTGATAGCTAGAGAGGGCCCACCTACACACACTGCTGGTTTAGACTAAAGTTTAGATTAATTGTTTGAAAGGTTTTATTTACATGTATGGACAGGTAAAGCGGTCAGAAACAAAATGAAAAATAAAAACACTTTTATTAATTTTAAGATGTTTAAGAAAGAACTGTATATGCCGGGAAAATCGAAGATAGACAAAAATGCTAGAGAAACTCAGCAGGTGAGGCAGCATCTATGGAGCGAAGGAATAGGCAACATTTTGGGTCGAGACCCTTCTTCAGACTGATGGGGGGAGGCAAGATAAAGAAGGATAGACAGAGACAGTAGGCTGTGGGAGAGCTGGGAAGGGGAGGGGGGTGAGGAAGAAAGAAAGAACTACCTGAAATTTGTGGTCAACGTTCATACCGCTGGGGGTGTAAACTACCCAAGCAAAATATGAGGTGCTGCTCCTCCAATTTGCGGTGGGACTCACTCTGGCCATGGAGGAGGCCCAGGTCAGAAAGGTCAGATTTGGAATGGGAGGGGGAGTTGAAGTGCTGAGCCACCGAGAAATCAGGTTGGTTATTGCGAACTGAGCGGAGGTGTTGGGAGAAACCATCGTCAAACCTGCGCTTGGTCTCACCGATGTAGACACCTGGAACAGCGATTTAAATAAATGTTTAATTGATTTTTAAAGCATCTGACCCACATAGACCCACATGTGAAAATAGAAGGCAACAACCAATCTACTGGAGGTATTTTGAGCGGCATCTGTGAAGGGAAATGGATGGTTACAGTTTCTGGATGGGGGCCCTCGTCTGGACTAGAGTCCCAAACCAAAACATCGACCATGCACTTCCCTCCACAGGTGCTGCACAGCCTGTTGATATCCTCCAGCAGACTGCTTGTTGCTCCAGTTTCCAGCATTTATAGACATCTGTGTCTACAATTGAAAACATATTCATGTCAACTCTGTCAAATCAAATAAAAGTTACTCACTCTCCTCCCTCTGGCCATTTCCTTGCATTGAATTATATGACACTTCCACTTGCCATTACAGTGCCAAAAGCAAGATACTTGGCCACATAATAGATGTAACAAATTCTGACATTCTCCAGATGATGTGACAGTTTCCTGGACCTTGAGGATCAATATCTTTCCTCATAAAGGTTATTATACAAGAATTTGCGATGGCACAGCGATAGTGTTGCTGCCTCACAGCGCCAGAGACCCGCATTAGATTCTGACTACGGGTACTGTCTGTACGTAGTTTGGACATTCTCCCCATGACCTGTGTGGGTTTTCTGTGGGAGCTCTGGTTTTCTCCCACACGGGTGAGAGAAAATAGGGAATTAAAGACCAGTTAGCCTGACATCGGTGGTGGGGAAGATGCTGGAGTGAATTATAAAAGATGAGATAGCCGAACATTTGGATAGCAGTAACAGGATCGGTCCGAGTCAGCATGGATTTACGAAGGGGAAATCATGCTTAACTAATCATCTGGAATTTTTTGAAGACGTAAGTAGGAAAATGGACAAGGAAGAGCCAGTGGATGTAGTGTACCTGGACTTTCAGAAAGCATTTGATAAGGTCCCAAATAGGAGATTATTGGGCAAAATTAAGGCACATGGTATTGGGGGTAGAGTGCTGACATGGATAGAGAAGTGGTTGGCAGACAGGCAAAAAGAGTTGGAATTAACAGGTCCCTTTCAGAATGGCAGGCAGTGACTAGTGGGGTACCGCAAGGCTCGGTGCTGGGACCGCAGCTATTTACAATATACATCAATTATTTGGATGAAGGAATTCAAAGTAACATTAGCAAATTTGCAGATGACACAAAGCTGGGTGGCAGTGTGAGGAGGATGCTATGAGAATACGGGGTGACTTGGACAGGCTGGGGGAGTGGGCAGATGCATGGCAGATGAAGTTTAATGCGGATAAATGTGAGGTTATCCACTTTGGTAGCAAAAACAGGAAGGCAGATTACTATCTAAATGGCGTCAAGTTGGGAAAAGGGGAAATACAACGGGATCTGGGAGTACTTGTACATCAGTCCATGAAAGTAAGCATGCAGGTACAGCAGTCAAGAGGCAACCATTTATTGGTTAGTCTTTGTCCCTTAGTGCTAGACATCGGCCTAAAACATGGTTGACACATTGTCTAAACATGGTTGACACATTGGCTAAAACATGGTCGACACATCCAAATCCACAGTAACATCAGTTTGAGTTTTCCTCCTTGTCCTTCCTAATTATCAAATTGTCAGATAGATCAGCCATGATTGAATGGCGTAGTTGACGTTGGGCTGAATGTTATAATTCTACCCCTATTCCTTATGACCTCTGCGTTCCAGAGAAAACAATCCAGGTCAATCCAATCTCTCCCTGTAGCTGAAACCCTCCAATACAGGCAGCATTCTGGTAAACCTCCTCTGTATCCAGCCCAATCCTCATCCTACTTGTAATGAGACAACCACAACTGCCCACAATACTCCATATGCGCCCTAACCAAAGTCCTATAGTGGTCCATCATGACTTCCTGACTCTTATACATAATGCCCCTAGCAATGAAGGCAAGCATACCATACGCCTTTTTACTACCCTATCTAGTTGTGCTATGAACATGGACTCCAAGAACTAGTGATGTTACAAAACTTACCTTCAGCAGCGCTGCAGTTCTGCCACTGGTCATGTGCGCGACTTTGGCGCCTTTGAAGGGAGGGGGGGGGGGGGCTGGACTAAAATCCAGTTTTCTACTGCCTGTCCGAGGCGGATTTCCTCGGGCTGCTAGCTGATGCAGAAAAATCGTTCCAACTTCCATTCCAGATTTTTAAATTTTTTTTAAATCGCGAGACAATTTCATAATTATATTAAAATGAAAGGAGACTGCTAATGCCATTAACGCCTACAACATGATGGATCTCAAGTACGGGACAAAACACGGTGTAAGTCGTATATTTTACAGATAAACTTGCTTCTTGGGATGACTTTAATCAATCACACTATAAGCGAAAATGTGATTTGGGCCCCATATGAACCGGCTGTGTTTTTCCTGCCGATATGGTTCAAATTCACCGCAAATGCAACGTTCCAATCGATCACGTTCCAGAAGCAAGATGATTAAAATGCCCATTTTTTTTGGAGATAGGCCGTCTAAATTGTCTACATTTTGTCTTATTCTCTCTCTCTCTCCATGATCATTATATTTAAACTAAATATTCACAACAGTTTGAGTCACATGTATTGTGCAAAAAACAATAATTTGATTATATTTTGGGTGGATGTTTCTAGATTTATTTATGGGAATTAAACATTAAATTCCTTCCATCTGGGAAATAAATTCATGACAGTGAAATTTAAAAATCATGTTATATTGTGAATTCTTGTGTGAATGGGATTAGTTTGTTATTTGGATACTTAGGCTATTTTTTAAAAATATCCTTTTCTTAAGAAATGGAATCTACAGGACATTGTTAATGGGAAAGTAGTGGGCAGAAAGGCATGTCATGTGTGGTTTGAAGAGCAAAAACTTGTAGTTTACGATGCCAAAATTGAAAAGTTGAGGAAAAACAAGGTGTACAGAGTTGCTTATTGGTTACAATCTGAGGAGTATGATGATGCTACTGATTATGATATGCCAATGTACCAGCTAGCAACTAATCTTCTGCATAAAGATTTGGTCTATTACTAGAAATTGTAAATGATTTACCTATCTGTTACGGATTTACAGCATATAATACAATAATATTAAAGTTCTGATCTTGAGAATATCACATTTTTGAATTTTCAAGGCAGTCTGGGTGTTCATTACTATTTCTGTCACAACGGTCGATTTTGTAATTAACTACAATTAGGTAATTAACTAATGATATGCTTTAATTTCAGGACATCCAAGTAAGATGTCTTACATTTGTTTCAGAATGTTTCAATCTATAATAACTGAAAATTTCATTCAGTTCTCTTGATTTTTAAGAAAGATGGGCCTTTGAATCTCCTCGATGACAGCTTTTGTGTTAAGTCAATGGAAAAGCAATAAGGAACAAGATGCTAATTTCCAGGTATGAAAATGGCCATAACTTTTTTAATACTGAAGATATGAATGTGAATTAGGTGTCAAATTAAAATTATGTTTATGCTTTATCCGATGGGATAAATTGCAGACTTGATTTTTTAAATCTAAAAAAATTGTAACATTGCTACAAGAACCCTCTGCACATCAATGCTGTCAAAGGACTTGGCATTAACTCTATGTTGAAGAGTCTGAAGAAGGGACTCAACCTGCAACATCACTTATCCATGTTCTACAGAGATGCTGCCAACTACAGAACTTTGTGGCGGCGGCGGCGCGACTCTCGTCAGCAGCGGCCTCTGCAGTCCGTCTGCGTTTTTATTATTTTATGTCTATGTCTTTATGTAGTTTTTGTTATTTTTTGTTGGGGTATGTGTGTGGAGGGTGGGGTGGTGTGGAGGGGGGGGGGGGTTGGTGGTAACTTTTAAATCTTCTTGCACGGGAGACCCGACCTTTTCTTTGTCGGGTCTCCGTTGTCGTTGGGGCTGCAACGAGGAGCGGCCTCCAACAGGAAGACGGGGGCTCTGATACCGACTACTCACCTCACCGTCGCGGAGCTGGCCGAGTCCAGAGCGGGTGGAGCTGTGGTGGACGCTGCTGCGACCCGACCCCCGGAGTTTCGGTGGCTGCAACTGCGGGTTTGGCGGACAGTGACACCGGGAGCCCGCGGGTCCCTGCAGGGAGACCGCTTTTCCGGGCTCCCGCAACAGCGACTTCTCCCGCCTGAGTTGCGGGGTTGAAGAGCTCCTGGAGCGGGGCCTTACAGCACCGACCCGCGCGGCTTGGAATGGCTGCGGGTCTCTGCGAGCGCGCGCCGGGGGCTCTAACATCAAGACACGGTGTGTGACCTTGCATCACCCGGCGTGGCTTTAATGGCCACGGGACAATTCGCCATCGTCCGCCGGGGGCTTTGACTTTGACTCTGACATCGGGAGGCAAAGGGGGGTGCAGTGGAGAGAAAACATTTTTTGGCCTTCCATCACAGCAATGTGATGGATGTTTATGTAAATTATGATGTGTCTTGGGTCTATTTGTTTGTAATGTATGGCTGCAGAAACGGCATTTCGTTTGGACCTCAAGGGGTCCAAATGACAATAAATTGAATTGTATTGAATTGTATTAACAGTAAACTTTCCCCTTACATTCAACCTTCCAAAGTGCAACACCTCACACGCCATCTGACATTTCTCCACCCATTTCTGCAGCTGATCTATATCCTGCTGTATTAACTGACAGCCTTCCTCACTGTCTGCAACAGTTTCAATTTTGGTGTTGTCACAAACTTTATTAACTAGCCCATCTACAATTTACAACTGGTTCATTTATACATGTCACACACCGCAGAGGTCCCAGCACAGATTCCTGCAGAACTCCACTGGTCACAGATCTCCAGCCAGAACACCTACCTTCCACCACAGTCCTCTGTTCTTCTGAGGATAAGCCAGTTCTGAAAACATACGACCAAGTCATCATAAATCCTGTACACCTTAAACTTCTGGATCAGCCTACCATGAGGGACCATATCAAAAGCCATTCAAATCTGGATAAAAATCCAAGTATACAACACCCACCTTCATCAATCTCCTCTGTCAACTCCTCAAAAAACTCAATTGTTACTGAGATGTAACCTGCCGGAAGTCTGAAGAAGGGTCCCGACCCAAAATGCACCCATCCTTTCCCTCCAGAGATGCTACCTAAACCGCTGAGTTACTCTAACATTTTGTGTCTATCTGCCACATACAAAGCTGTTCCAAATTGGTCCATTCTCTTCCAAATGGGAGCAAGTCCTCTCTAAGAATTATCTCCAATAGTTTCTATTCCAATGATGATGAGGCTTACTGGCATATAGTGGCCAAGAGTTACTTGGCCACTCTTCAGTCCTCTGTGGCTAAAGAAACTAAGATCTTCGTCAAGGCACCCACAATCTCTTCTCTTGCCTCCATCAATAACCTGGGACAGAACGCATCAGGCCCTGAGGATTTATCCTTATTAATGTTCCACGAGAGTCAACACATCATCTTTCTTGATCTCAAACTGCACAAGCATGTTTGTATTCTCCACACCGATTTAGATGTCCTTATCGAAGTCCTTCTCATCAATGAATACAGCTGCAAAATACTTGTTTAGCATCTCACCAATATGCTGCAACACCAAGCCTTTATCAGTCAAAGAACTGAGTATAGAAGTTGGGACCAAAGATAGACCCGACGTACTGGAGTAACTCAGCAGGTTAGGCAGCATCTCTGAAGAAAAAGGATGGGTGACATTTCGGGTCAGAACACGAAGTCGGGACGTTATGTTACAGTTGTACAAGATGTTGGTGTGGCCGCACATGGAGAATTATGTTCAGTTTTGTTCATTCAGTCATAGTCATACAACAATGAAACAGTCCCCTCAGCCCAACTTGCCCATGCCAACCAACATATCTCATCTACATTAAACCCACCTGCCTGTGTATGGCCCATTTACTTGTAAATCTATCCTATCCTTGTGCCTGTCTGAATGCTTTTTAGACATTGCGATTGTACCTGCCTCAACTACTTCCCTGTTATAGGAAAAAATGTCAATAAGCTGGAAAGGGGATGTTGACATTACTCGAGCGCTTGAGCTAAAGGGAGAGGTTCTGCAGGCTGGGACTTTATTCATGAATAGAACAGTGCAGCACAGCATAGGAACAGGTCCTTCAGCCTACAATGTCTGTGCCAAACATGATGCAAAGACCAACACTAATCTGCCTACATATAATGTATATCACTTCATTCCTTGCAGAATCATGTGCCTATACTGGTCTCTTAAATGCCACAATAATATCTGCTTCCATTACCACACATGGAAGCACATTCCAGGCACGTACCAAACTCTGTAACAAACAAGCCCCATAAATATCCTTTCAAATTTGACCCTCTCACCTGAAAGCTATGTATTTGACATTTCCTTTCTGAATGTTTACCGTTTCTATGCATCTCATTATTTCATATACTTCTATCAGGTCTCCCCTCAACATCCTGCTTTCCAGAAAAACAATCCAAGTCTATTTAACCTCTCCTAGTAGCTGATAACCCCCTAATCCAGGTATCATTCTAGAAGGATCTCGAGCCGAAATGTCACCCATTCCTTCTCTACAAAGATGCTGCCTGCCCCGCTGACTCACATTTTATATCTATCATCTTTCTAGTAAACCTGTTTTGCACCCTTTTCAGAGGCTCCACTTAAACAATATACCAAACTCAACTTCCTTCCTGTATGGGGGAACTGCATCTACTGCTCAGAATGTGGTCTAACCAAAGTCCTATACAGCTTTATCATGACTTCCTGACTCTTATACTCAATGCCCCAACCAAAGAAGGCAAGCATACCATATTTCTTCTTTACCACTCTATCGATGTGCATCGCCACTTTCAGGGAGTTGAGAACTTTGACCCCAACATCCCTCTGTATACCAATGCTGTTAAGGGTCATGCCTTTAATTGTATATTTTGCTTTACTTTCGACCTCCCAAAGTCTAACACCTCTCAATTGCTTGGAATAAACACAATTTTTCCACCCATTTCGTTAGCTAATCTAAATTCCGCTGTAAACTCAGACAGCCTTCGTCACAGTCCGCAACTCTAGCAATCTTGGTGTAATCTGCAAACTTACCAACCAACCCATCTACGTTTATGAAGGGTCTGATATATATCTATCAGACCCTGGGGATTTATCCACCGTTATGATCTTCAAGCGCCCTGTCACACCTCCTTCCCAATCTCAAACTGTCCTTGTAAATGAGTGTTCTCCATGCTGATCTCACTGTCCACCCCAGTGATATGATCGTTGACTTCTCTAACTTCAGAAAGCCCTTGCTTTTTCTTTCCATCCCCTCCCCCATTCCAGTCCTCCCACCATTCTTACTGCCTTTGCCTACATTCTATCTTTGTCCTGCCCCCTCCCCTGACATCAGTCAGAAGGAGGTTCTCGACCCAAAACGTCGCCCATTCCTTCTCTCCAGAGATGCTGCCTCACCCACTGAGTTACTCCAGCATTTTGTGTATACCTTCACTGTCCTCCATGTCCTTATCCTTAGCGAATATGGATGCAAAGTACTGATTTAATACCTTGCCTACATTCTCTGACACCAAGCACACATTCCCTCCTTTATCCTTTAGCTATCCTACTTTCTCTCTGGTTCCCCTCGTTTTTAACGTACATGTAACAAACATTGGGATTTTCTTTAATCTGACTCGCCAAAGCCATTTTGTAGCCTCATTTGGCCCTTCTAACCGCCCACGAGTTAGACAATAGACAAAGGGGTGCAGGAGTAGGCCATTCGGCCCTTCGAGCTAGCACCGCCATTCAATGTGATCATGGCTGATCATCCCCAATCAGTACCCCGTTCCTGCCTTCTCCCCATATCTCCTGACTCTGCTATCTTTAAGAGCCCTATCTTGCTCTCTCTTGAAAGTATCTAGAGAACCGGCCTCTACCGCCCTCTGAGGCAGAGAATTCCACAGACTCACAACTCTCTGTGAGAAAAAGTGTTTCCTCGTCTCCGTTCTAAATGGTTTACCCCTTATTCTTAAACTGTGGCCCATGGGTATGGACTCCCCTAACATCGGAAACATGTTTCCTGCCTCTAGCGTGTCCATACCCTTAATAATAATGAGTTATTTCCATTATATTCCTCGAAGGTTCAGTCTGATTTGATCTTCTTAAACCTTGCACCTCTGCCTTTTTATTTTCAACCAAATTTGTAACCTCTTTTTCGTCGTTCAAGATTCCTTTATTTTGCTACCCTTCTATCTCTTCCTTACTGGAATATGCCAGTCCTGAACTTTGATCAACTGGTCCATAAATGACTCCCACATGTCAGATGTGAACTTACCCATGAATAACTGCTCCCAATTTAGCCTCCCGAGCTCCTACATAATAACGTTGTAGTTTGTCTTACCCCAATTCAGTACCTTCCCGTAAGATCCAGACTTATCCCTATTCAAAGCAATTTTAAAACTTATCAGATGTGATCACTATTGCTAAAATGCTCTTCCACTGAAACCTGGCCAGGCTTATTTCCCAACACAACGTCCAATATGTACCCATCTCACATTGAACTACCCACTGTTCCAAGAAACCCTCATGAACACAAATATCAAATTCTGCCCATTCTATACCATTGGCAGTGAGCTAGTCCAGCTCTTATTGGAGAAGTTGAAGTTACCCGCTAAGACAAATCTGCACTTTGGCATCGTTTGGTACTGTCTACAAGTGTGTACCTATGTGTCCTCTCTGAGTACTGCTGTGGCAGTCTCCGATTAGTAGAGAAACTCCTCCATCTCATGGCTCCCATGGCAATGGAATAGGGAAAGTAACACCGTTTAACATATGTCAGTGTTTTCTATTTTGGGGGTTATTTTAATAATTTCTTAAGGATTTTTAATTTATTTCAATTTTCATAGATAACGACCATCAGACCCATTCAAAGACAAAATCTTTGATAGCTTTGCTAGATTATTTTCTTGGGAGTGTGGCTTTGATGGTTTGTCAAAAGTTTTAAGGTTTGTGGGTGGGGCTTGTTCTGGCCTGTTCACCGATTCAATTATTTTGTTTGAGGTGAAGATAGACACAAAAAGCTGAAGTAACTCAGTGGGTTAGACAGCGTCTCTGGAGAAGAGGAGTAAGGTACGTGTCAGGTAGAGATCTTCAACGTCGTCACCTATTCCTTTTCTCGAAAAATGTTGTGTGACCTGCTGAGTCACTCCAGCTTTTTGTGTCTATCTTTGGTTTACACCAGAACCTGCAATTCCTTCCTACACATATGTTGTTTGAGGTCCTTGTGCCTTGCAAAGTACCAATCTCTATCGAGACCAAGCGTGACGGGACGATAGTTTAGCTGAACACCTATGCACAGTCTGCCTGGGCCTACGCATTCTCCCGGTTGCCAAACACTTTAACTCCCCCTCCCATTCCCATACTGATGTTTCTTACCTGGGCATCCAGAGTGAGGCCACACGCATATTGGAGGAACAGCACCTCATATTTTGCTTGGGCAGCTAACAACACAATGATATGATTATTGATATCTCTAATTTCAAGTAACCCTTGCATTCCCATTCCCTCTCCCTCTTTCCCTCCGTCTCTCTCTCTGTCCCTCCCCATCCTAGTCATCTTGCTGGTTTCACTATTTATATCCCTTTGTTATCACTTCTTCCACAGTCAACAATGGACAATTGTAGGCTCCACCTTTCCTTGGTCATCAGTGCTGGCTCTGATTTGTTCTGTACCTGTTCATACCTCTAGTTTCCCTCTCCCCAGACTATCAGTCTGAAGAAGGATCTCAACCCAAAACGTCAGCTATTCCTTTTGACCAGAGATGCTGCTTGACCTGCTAAGTTACTCCAGCATTTTGTGTCTATTTTCCATTTAGACAATGTTGGACAACAATTTTGGTTATTCAGATGGAGACCAGGTGAATTCAGGGCTATGGGAATTTTGGCAGGCCATAGTCCCTACATAATTACATCTGTCCATTTATGTTAATAATAATCATTCTCTTGTGAAGCACATTGAGAGGTGAGCCTATGGGGAACGCACTTTACCAGTGCAGGTTGAGTCAGTAAATATAATTTTCCAGATCACTAATCAAAACTAATCACAAGTTTTGTAGCACTAGCTTTTAACTGTTTAATTTCCAGCTGCTGTCATTCTGGCAAACTTGCAATAAAGTGTTGTAGTTCAAAATCAGTTCCTATTTGCTGCAATTTTTTTTAAATGGATCCCGGACGGAAGGCATTTTTTCTGAACACTTTTTCTAGATGCTGCAATGATTGTAATTGCAGCCCCTAATTAGAAGATGTGTTAGCCTGCGATCAGTGGAGGCACCTCCAACCTAAACTGAAAAAGCTGTTGCTTCAAGCAGGACTCTGCCAACTGAGTAATGCTTCTGGGCATTCAGAGGTTGCAATGGATACTGTAATGAAATAAACTTTCCTTTGCTCATAATGTTTATTCAAATCGAAATGTAATAACTAATTTCAGTGAATGTTCCAAGGCCAAAGAATTGCATTGCTATGCCAGACTGTTGCAGTTTCTCCGACACTGAGGCCAGTTTCAGTTTGGTTTAGAGATACAGCTGTTCCTCGACCTATGATGGGATTACATTCCGATAAACCCATCGTAAACCAAAAATATCGCACGTTGAAAACGCATTTAATACATTGCGATCACGTGACCGGAAGTGACGTATGGCTCGCTGCTGTTGCCGAGCGTTTGCCGATCGTAAAGTAGAAATATCGCAAGTCGAAGCATCGTAAATCGGGGAGCACCTGTACAGCAATTGAAGCAGGCTATTTGGCCCACTGAGTCCACACTGACCATTGTTCACCTGATGACACTGGTTGCATGTTATCCCACTTCCTGCACACCAGCGACAATTACATGTCAATTAATCTACAACCCCACAAGTCTTTGGGATGTGGGAGGAAGCCGGAGAACCTGGAGGTAACCCACTCAGTCACATGGAGCACATGCAAATTTCACACAAACAGCACCTGAGGTCAGGATTGAACTGGTCTCTGGTGCTGTGTGGCAGCAGCTCCATCCACGGTGCCTTGTCCTAATTCCATCGACCCAGAGTCAAAAGGACTATGATCATCATTGAAATAATCTGATCATTGCTGCTTGTCCCAAACCCACACTTCCAGGTTAATACCAATTCCAGGAAAGGAGACAGGAGTTGTTCTGTGTTGTTCTGGATTCTTAACTTACAAGTATGGAATTACAAGCAGGGAATACAAGTTCAATCTCTCTGCAACAACCAGGGAGTTTAAATTTGCTAAATAAATGACAACTCATGCAGTTTTGCTCGCCTCGCCCCATTACAGGAAGAATGTGGAGGCTTTGAAGAGGGTGCAGAGGAGGTATATCAGAATGCTGCAAGCATTAGGGGGTTTCAGCTACAGGGTGGAGAGTTGGAGAGACTTGGACTGTTTTCTCTGAGACGACAAAGGTTGAAGGGATACGATAGAAGTGCACACAATTATGAGAGGCAAAGATAGTCTAAACAGCCAGAACTTTTTTTTCCAGGGTGGATATGTCCAACACTAGAGGGCATAGCTATGAGATGAGAAGGGCAGGTTTCAGGGCGATTTTATACAGAGACTGATGGGGACCAGGAACACATTGCCAAGGGTTGTGGTGGAGGCAGATATGATAGTGGAGTTTAAGAGGCTTTTAGATAGGCACATGGAAGTGCTGGGAATAGAGGGATATGGATTATATACAGGCAGATTAGATCATTTTACTTGGCATAATGTTCGGCACATACAATGTGAGCTGAATGGCCCGTGCCTGTGCTATATTGTTCAATGTACTCTGTTCTAAGAAAAAGTAAAAAGCTTGTGTCAGCAACGGTGACCACGAAAAATCCTACTAGTGTTTAAGTTCAAGTGGGTTACTTTGTCTTCCATCACAATCACTAGGTACGTTCTGTGCTGCCAAAAGGACGACGTTGCCAGATGTCGTGTCACATGATATACAGAGGGGAGCAGTGACCTCATGGGGTTTAAACACTGAATCCAGACCTCAAAATCTGATGGCATTCAGTCAAATAAACCTTGTGCTTATTAGCATCTTTCACTCAGAAGCTTAATCAGCCAAGGGGGAATTCGTAAAAGAGAGAGTGAACTTCACTGTTGCTATAGGGTGATTTCACTAAAGGGCACTGGAGCGTAGATCCGCACCCACGTGACCGCAAAATTTAACTGGAGTACATGCGTCACTTCCGGTACATGTTAGTGAATTGGAAAACACGCACTTTCACACCCGTTAAAAACATCGAAAACGGCCCGTTTTTGAGCTGCAATTAACTGTGCCAGTCGGGTGACGGTGAGGCACAGCTACCTAAATTTACAGTCCAACACAAAGATAGAAACTAAGGTAAATTCAAGGTGGAGCTGAAGGTGCAAAAACAGCGGAAGTGCTTAGCGGACATTTTCCGTGGAGATTTAAAGATCGGAAATATCGGGAATTATCGCGTTTGCTCGCTGCATTTCATCAAAAGTAAGGCATTATTGACTTTTTATCTTTATTCATTTGTTATATGAAAAGTATTAAAAGTTAAAAATCCGTCAGTAAAATTGCAAAATCGCCCATGGTTCTCAGTTCAGCATCAACTTGCAGAGCTATAGATCAAAGATATTATTCTTTGCTATAGATGCTTGAGCTGCGACCAAATCTGCTTTAATACTCTCTTCTTGTTGCACATGCATGGCGTTCTTGTGCACATTTTGCAATTTTACTGACGGATTTTTAACTTTTAATACCATTTTATGTCGTAATATGAGTAATATAAGAGACCAGAACGGTGTTATACAAGTGCTAGGTTATCTTTATATTACTAAAAGTCTCATCGTTTTGAGTTTGTCTTTTAACGTTGGCGTGTGTCTTTTTGCGTCAGTCGTCTTTTTTCGGACGTCGTCTTTTTGCCTCCGTCGTCTTTTTGCCTCCGTCGTCTTTTTGCCGCCGTCGTCTTTTGGCGCCCGTCGTCTTTTAGCGGTCGTCGTCTTTTTGCGCCCGTCGTCTTTTTGCGCCCGTCGTCTTTTTGCGCCCGTCGTCTTTTTGCGCCCGTCGTCTTTTTGCGCCCGTCGTCTTTTTGCCCCCGTCATCTTTTTGCGCCCGTCGTCCTTTTGCGCCTGTCGTGTTTTTGCGCCCGTCGTCTTTTGTCTGTTAGCGTTTGCGTTTGTCTTTTTGCATTTGCCTTTTTGCGTTAGTCTCTTTGCATTTGCGTTTGTCTGTTTGCGTTTGCGTTTGTATTTTTGCGTTTGCGTTTGTCTTTTTGCGTTTGCGCTTGTCTTTTTGCGTTTGCGGTTGTCTTTTTGCGTTTGCGGTTGTCTTTTTGCGTTTGTCTTTTTGCGTCCGTCGTCTTTTTCCGTCCGTCGTCTTTCTGCGTTCGGCGTCTTTCTCCATTCGGCGTCTTTCTGCATTCGGCGTCTATCTGCGTCTTTTTGCGTTCGCCGTCTTTTTCCGTTCGTCGACTTTTTGCGTCCGACGTCTTTTTACATTCTTTGTCTTTTAGTGTTTGCGTTTGTCTTTTTGCGTTTGTCTTTTTGCGTTTGTCTTTTTGTGTTTGCGTTTGCCTTTTTGCGTTTGCGTTTTTCTTTTTGCGTTTGCTTTTGTCTTTTTGCGTTCGTCGTCTTTCTGTGTACGTCGTATTTCTGCAACCATTGTCTTTCTACGTTCGGCGTCTTTCTGCGTCTTTCGGCATCTTTCGGCGTCTTTCGGCGTCTCTTTCCGTTCGTCGTCTTTATCCGTACATCGTCTTTTTCCGTTCGTCGTCTTTTTGCGTTCGTCGTCTTTTTGCGTTCGTCGTCTTTTAGCGATTGCGTTTGTCTTTTTGCGTTTGCCTTTTTGCGTTTGTCTTTTTGCGTTTGTCTTTTTGCGTTTGCGTTTGTCTTTTTGCGTTTGCCTTTTTGCGTTTGCCTTTTTGCGTTTGCGTTTGTCTTTTTGCGTTTGCGTTTGTCTTTTTGCGTTTGCGGTTGTCTTTTTGCGTTTGGGGTTGTCTTTTTGCGTTTGCTTTTGTCTTTTTGCGTCCGTCGTCTTTTTGCGTCCATCGTCTTTTTGCGTCCGTCGTCTTACTGCGTCTTTCTGCGTCTTTCTGCGTCTTTCTGCGTCTTTCTGCGTCTTTCTGCGTCTTTCTGCATATTTCTGCATATTTCTGCGTTCGCTGTCTTTTTGCATTTGCCGTCTTTTTGCGTTCGCCGTCTTTTTGAGCTCGTCGTCTTTTTCTGTTCGTCGTCTTTTTCTGTTCGTCGTCTTTTTCCGTTCGTCGTCTTTTTCCGCTCGTCGTCTTTTTCTTTTCGTCGTCTTTTTATGTTTGCGTTTGTCTTTTTGTGTTTGTCTTTTTGTGTTTGCGTTTGTCTTTTTGCGTCCATAGTGTTTTGCGTCCGTCGTCTTTTTGAGTCCGTCGTCTTTTGCGCCCGTCGTCTTTTTGCGCCGTTGTCTTTTTCATACCAGTAGGCTGTAAGCTGCGGAAGCGAAATATGAGATGCTATTCCTCCAATTTGCATTTAGCCTCACTCTGACAATGGAGGAGACCGAGGACAGTAAGGTCTGTGTAGGAATGGGAAGGATAATTAAAGTGTCCAGCAACCGGGAGATCAGAAAATGGAAAGAAAGTTAATTATTCTGAAAAAAATCAGTCTGCTATATTGTGTAGGAAGGGACTGCAGATCCTGGTTTAAGTCAAAGGTAGAAACAGAAAGATGGAGTAGGTCAACGAGTCACACAGCATCTCTGTTTGTCTTTTTGCGTTTGCGTTTGTCTTTTTGCGTTTGCGTTTGTCTTTTAGCGTTTGCGTGTGTCTCTTTGCGTCAGTCGTCTTTTTTCGTCCGTCGTCTTTTTGCCTTCGTCGTCTTTTTGCGTCCGTCGTCTTTTTGCCTGCGTCGTCTTTTTGCGTTTGTGTTTTTGCGTTTGTGTTTTTGCGTTTGTCTTTTTGCTTTTGTCTCTTTGCGTTTGTCTCTTTCCGTTTGTCTTTTTGCGTTTGTCTTTTTGCGTTTGTCTTTTTGCGTTTGGGTTCGTCTTTTTGCGTTTACGTTTGTCTTTTTACGTTTGATGTTGTCTTTTTGCGTTTGCGTTTGTCTTTTTTGCGTTTGCGTTTGTCTTTTTGCAAAAAGACACACGCAAATGAAAAAGATCCTGAAAAGGTAGGTTAGTGGGGTAAATATAATTTATCCATAGAGTAATGTGGATATTAGAAGAATCAGATTTTAGTTGAGGGATATTAGGTTAAACGGAAATTAGTGGGGATATGGGATTGCTTTGAGCCGGCATAGATTAAATGGGCCAAATGGCCTCCATTTTATGTCGTAATATAAGAGACCAGAACGGTGTTATACAAGTGCTAGGTTATCTTTATATTACTAAAAGTCTCATCGTTTTGCGTGTGTCTTTTAGCGTTGGCGTGTGTCTTTTTGCATCAGTCGTCTTTTTTCGTCCGTCGTCTTTTTGCCTCCGAATCTTTTTGCCTCCGCAGTCTTTTTGCCGCCGTCGTCTTTTTGCGCCCATCGTCTTTTTGCGCCCGTCGTCTTTTTGCGGCCGTCGTCTTTTTGCGCCCGTCGTCTTTTTGGGCCCGACGTCTTTTTGCGCCCGTCGCCTTTTTTGCGGCCGTCGTCTTTTTGCGGCCGTCGTCTTTTTGCGGCCGTCGTCTTTTTGCGCCCGTCGTCTTTTTGCGCCCGTCGTCTTTTTGCGCCCGTCGTCTTTTGTCTGTTAGCGTTTGCGTTTGTCTTTTTGCGTTTGCCTTTTCGCGTTGGTCTTTTTGCGTTTGTCTTTTTGCATTTGCGTTTGTCTGTTTGCCTTCGCGTTTGTCTTTTTGCGTTTGCGTTTGTCTTTTTGCGTTTGCACTAGTCTTTTGCGTTTGCGGTTGTCTTTTTTTCGTTTGCGGTTGTCTTTTTGCGTTTGTCTTTTTGCGTCCGTCGTCTTTTTGCGTCCGTCGTCTTTCTGCATTCGACGTCTTTCTGCGTTCGGCATCTTTCTGCGTTAGTAGTCTTTTTGCGTTCGTCGTCTTTTTGCGTCCGTGGTCTGTTTGCATTTTTTGTCTTTTAATGTTTGCGTTTGTCTTTTTGCGTTTGTCTTTTTGCGTTTGTCTTTTTGTGTTTGCGTTTGTCTTTTTGCGTTTGCATTTGTCTTTTTGCGTTTGCGTTTGTCTTTTTGCGTTCGTCGTCTTTCTGTGCACGTCGTCTTTCTGCGACCATTGTCTTTCTGCGTTCGGCGTCTTTCTGCATCTTTCGGCGTCTTTCGGCGTCTCTTTCCGTTCGTCGTCTTTTTCCATTCGTCTTTTTGCGTTCGTCGCCTTTTTGCGTTCGTCGTCTTTTTACGTTCGTCATCTTTTAGCGTTTGCGTGTGTCTTTTTGCGTTTGCATTTTTGCGTTTGTCTTTTTGCGTTTGTCTTTTTGCGTTTGTCTTTTTGCGTTTGCCTTTTTGCGTTTGCCTTTTTGCGTTTGCCTTTCTGCGTTTGCCTTTTTGCGTTTGCCTTTCTGCGTTTGCCTTTTTACGTTTGCCTTTTTGCGTTTGCCTTTTTACGTTTGCCTTTTTGCGTTTGCCTTTTGCGTTTGCCTTTTTACGTTTGCCTTTTTGCGTTTGCCTTTTTGCGTTTGCCTTTTTGCGTTTGCCTTTTTGCGTTTGCCTTTTTGCGTTTGCCTTTTTGCGTTTGCCTTTTTGCGTTTGCCTTTTTGCGTTTGTCTTTTTGCGTTTGCCTTTTTGCGTTTGCGGTTGTCTTTTTGCGTTTGGTGTTGTCTATTTGCGTCCGTCGTCTTTTTGCGTCCGTCGTCTTTTTGCGTTCGTCGTCTTTTTGCGTTCTCCGTCTTTTAGCGTTCGCCGTCTTTTTGCGTTCGCCATCTTTTTGCGTCCGACATCTTTCTGCGACTTTCTGCGTCTTTCTGTGTCTTTCTGCGTCTTTCTGCGTCTTTCTGCGTCTTTCTGCGTTTTTCTGCGTTCGCCGCCTTTCTGCGTTCGCCGTCTTTCTGCGTTCGCCGTCTTTTTGCGTTCGTCGTCTTTTTCCGTTCGTCGTCTTTTCACGTTCGTCGTCCTTTTATGTTCGTCGTCTTTTTCTGTTCGTCGTCTTTTAGTGTTTGCATTTGTCTTTTTGCGTTTGTCTTTTTGCGTTTGTCTTTTTGTGTTTGCGTTTGTCTTTTTGCGTCCATCGTGTTTTGCGTCCGTCGTCTTTTTTAGTCCGTCGTCTTTTGCATCCGTCGTCTTTTCGCGTCCGTCGTCTTTTTGCGTCCGTCGTCTATTTGCGTTCGTTGTCTATTTGCGTTCGCGTTTGTGTTTATCTTTTTGCGTTTGCGTTTGTGTTTGTCTTTTTGCGTTTGCGTTTGTCTTTTTGTGTTTGCGTTTGTCTTTTTGCGTTTGCCTTTTTGCGTTTGTCTTTTTGCGTTTACGTTTGTCTTTTGCGTTTGCGTTTGCCTATTTGCCTTTGTCTTTTTGCGTTTGTCTTTTTGCGTTGATCTTTTTTCGTTTGCGTTTGTCTTTTTGCGTTTGCGGTTGTCCTTTTGCGTTTGGGGTTGACTTTTTGCGTTTGGGGTTGTCTTTTTGCGTTTGGGGTTGTCTTTTTGCGTTTGGGGTTGTCTTTTTGCGTTTGCGTTTGGCTTTTTGAGTCCGTCGTCTTTTTGCGTCCGTCGTCTTTTTGCGTTCGGCGTCTTTCTGCGCCTTTCTGTGTCTTTCTGCGCCTTTCTGCGTCTTTCTGCGTCTTTCTGCGTCTTTCTGCGTCTTTCTGCGCCTTTCTGCGCCTTTCTGCGCCTTTCTGCGCCTTTCTGCATTCGCCGACTTTTTGCGTTCGCCGTCTTTTTGCGTTCGCCGTCTTTTTGCGTTCGTCGTCTTTTAACGTCCAACGTGTTTCTGCGTCTTTCTTCGTCTTTCTGCGTCTTTCTGCGTTCGCCGTCTTTCTCCGTTCGCCGTCTTTCTGCGTTCCCATCTTTTTGCGTTCGTCGTCTTTTTCCGTTCGTCGTCTTTTTCCGTTTGTCGTCTTTTTCCGTTCGTCGTCTTTTTCCGTTCGTCGTCTTTTTCCGTTAGTCGTCTTTTTCTGTTCGTCGTCTTTTTCTGTTCGTCGTCTTTTAGTGTTTCCGTTTGTCTTTTTGCGTTTGTCTATTTGCGTTCGTCGTCAATTTGCTTTCGCGTTTGTGTTTATCTTTTTGCGTTTGCGTTTGTCTTTTTGCTTTTGCGTTTGTCTTTTTGTGTTTGCATTTTTCTTTTTGCGTTTGCGTTTGTCTTTTTGCATTTGCGTTTGTCTTTTTTCGTTTGCGTTTGTCTTTTTGCCTTTGCGTTTGATTTTTTGCGTTTGCGTTTGTCTTTTTGCATTTGCGTTTGTGTTGCGTCGTGTTTTGAGTCCGTCGTCTTTTGCGTCCGTCGTCTTTTGCGTCCGTCGTCTTTTTGCGTTTGTCGTCTTTTTGCATTCGTCATCTTTTTGCGTTCGTCGTCTATTAGCGTTCGCGTTTATGTTTATCCTTTAGCGTTTGTGTTTGTCTTTTTGCATTTGCATTTGTCTTTTTGCGTTTGCGTTTGTCTTTTTGCCTTTGCGTTTGTCTTTTTGTGTTTGCATTTTTCTTTTTGCGTTTGCGTTTGTCTTTTTGCGTTTGCGTTTGTCTTTTTGCGTTTACGTTTGTCTTTTTGCCTTTGCGTTTGTCTTTTTGCGTTTGCGTTTGTCTTTTTGCATTTGCGTTTGTCTTTGCGTCGTGTTTTGAGTCCGTCTTCTTTTGCGTCCGTCGTCTTTTGCGTCCGTCGTCTT
This sequence comes from Amblyraja radiata, assembly GCF_010909765.2. Taxonomy (NCBI): domain Eukaryota; kingdom Metazoa; phylum Chordata; class Chondrichthyes; order Rajiformes; family Rajidae; genus Amblyraja; species Amblyraja radiata. The sequence goes on along the minus strand of NW_022630666.1, from coordinate 16,235 downwards.
TTTGCGTTTGTCGTCTTTTTGCATTCGTCGTCTTTTTGCGTTCGTCGTCTATTAGCGTTCGCGTTTATGTTTATCTATTTGCGTTTGTGTTTGTCTTTTTGCATTTGCATTTGTCTTTTTGCGTTTGCGTTTGTCTTTTTGGAACTTTAAGGAACTGCAGATGCTGGAAAATCGAAGGTACACAAAAATGCTGGAGAAACTCAGCGGGTACAGCAGCATCTATGGAGCGAAGGAAATATGTCATGTTTCGGGTCTGAAGAAGGGTTTCGGCCCGAAACGTTACCTATTTCCTTCGCTCCATAGATGCTGCTGCACCCGCTGAGTTTCTCCAGCATTTTTGTGTACCTCCCGTTTTAGATTCAGATTCAGATTCAGATTCAACTTTAATTGTCATTGTTAGAAGAGCGACATAGAATATGATTTCAATAAATAAATCTATTTACATGCATACAGTCATAGACTTCTTTTTTTCCTGTGGGAGGAGTGTCCGGGGGGGGGGGGTGATTGGCAGTCACCGAGGTGTATTGTTGAGTAGAGTGACAGCCGCAGGGAAGAAACTGTTCCTGGACCTGCTGGTCCGGCAACGGAGAGACCTGTAGCGCCTCCCGGACGGTAGGAGGGTAAACAGTCCATGGTTGGGTTGAGAGCAGTCCTTGGCGAAGCTGAGCACCCTCCGCAGACAACGCTTGCTTTGGACAGACTCAATGGAGGGGAGCGAGGAACCGGTGATGCGTTGGGCAATTTTCACCACCCTCTGCTGTGCTTTCCGGTCGGAGACAGAGCAGTTGCCATACCATACTGTGATACAGGTGGTAAGGATGCTCTCGATGGTGCTGCGGTAGAAGTTCACCAGGATCTGAGGAGACAGATGGACCTTCTTCAGTCTCCTCAGGAAGAAGAGACGTTGTTGAGCCTTCTTGACCAGAGTTGAGGTATTGTGGGTCCAAGAGAGGTCATCGGAGATGTTGACCCCCAGGAACCTGAAGCTGGAAACACGTTCCACCTCCGTCCCGTTGATGTGGATGGGGGTGTGCGTGCCGCCCCTAGACTTCCAGAAGTCAACAATGAGCTCCTTGGTCTTCTTGGAGTTAAGGGCCAGGTTGTTGTCAGCGCACCATGCTGCTAGGAGCTGGACCTCCTCCCTATAGGCCGACTCATCGTTGTTGCTGATGAGGCCAATCACCGTTGTATCATCTGCATACTTAATGATGGTGTTCGTACCATGTTAGTACCATTTATGGAATTGTGTTTGCTGTGGACTGCCAATAAAAGAGTTGTTAAAAAAAAAGAAAATAGCTCGCAACCGTGGTGGGCCACATGTTGCATTGGTCTTTCTAACGCGAGGCCTTGACTACTGGGTAAAGATGTTTTACTCCCTTTAGTAATAGGTCTGATGAGAAGTCTCGAGGAGTGGTGTGCATTGTGCTAGTCGCCATGCGTTTTATTTTTAACGTAATGTCATAGCGAGGATCGAAGATCGACACAAAAAACTTCCAGTAACTCAGCGGGTGAGACAGCATCCCTGGAGAAAAGGAATGGGTGACGTTTCATGTCCAGTCCCTTCTTCAGACTGGAGAGTCAGGGAAATAGATACGAGATATACAGACGGTGATGTAGGGAGATATAGAATAGATGAATGAAAGAATGCAGTGACCAGTGTGGTGCCGCAAGGCACGGCGCTTGGAACCCTATTATTTACAATACAAAATTAAGATTTGGACGAGGGAATTAAATGTGACATCTCCAAGTTTGCGGATGACACTCAGTTGGATGGTAGTTTGAGATGCGATGAGGATGATATGAGGCTGTAGGGTGATTTGGATAGGTTTGGTGAGTAGGCAACTGCAGTATAATTTGGATATATTTGAGAGTATACACTTTAGTGGCAAGAACAGGAAGGCGGATTACCATTGTAATGGTGTCAGATTTGGAAAAAGGGAGGTGCCTTGTCACATGTGACAATAAATCATTCCATTCCATTCCATCCCATTCCATTCCAATGCATTCGAAGATGTACAGGTTGGTAGATTAATTGATATCTGTAAATTTGACATTGTTCCTCGTGTGTAGGATAGTGTAAGTGTACGAAGTGATCGCTGGGTACGACCCAGTGTACCCAGGTTTCGTTGCAACTCCGCTTTTCCAAATCTGACACCATAACGATAGTAACCTCGTCCAAATCCTTAATATATATTGTAAATAACTGGGTCCCAGCACCAGTACCCCATCTGGGTACGCCATCGGTGGGACAAAGGGCCTGTTTCTACACTCTTTCTCGAACGTCTATGTGCAGAAGATCAGCGAGGAATCATTGGCACTGAACTTGATCAGGTTGGCAGTGTGCTTCTGACAGGAGAGCCAGGAGAAATGTAACCGAGATATCCAGACGGTGATGTTGGGACATATTGAATAGACGAATGAAAGAATGCGGTGACTAGTGGGGTACTGGTGCTGGGACCCAGTTATTTACAATTTATATTAAGGATTTGGACGAGGTTACTATCGTTACAGTGTCAGATTTGGAAAAGGGGAGGTGCAACGAAAACTGGGTGTGCTTGTCCATCCGTCATTGAACGTGAGCGTGCATGTACAGCGGGCAGTGATGAAATCTAATGGCATGCTGGCCTTCATTGCGAGAGGATGAGTATAGGAGCAAGGAGGACCTACTGCATTTGTACCTGGTGAGACCGCACCTGGAGTATTGTGTGCAATTGTGGTCTTCTGAGGAACGACATTAATGTTATTGAGTGGCTGTGGCGTAGGTTAATTCCGGGTATGCCGGGACTGACATATGACAAAAGAATGGGTGAACTGGGCTTGTATTTTCTGGAGTTTAGAAGGATGGAAGGCGATCTTATAGAAACATATAACCTTGTTAAATGATTGGACAGGCTACATGCATGTAAAATGTTCCCGATGTTGATGCAGTCCAAAACTAGAGGTCCCAATTTTAGAATAAGGAGAGCCCATTTAGGACCGGGATGAGGAAATATATTTTCACCCAGTTAGTTGTGATCCTGTGGAATTCTCTGCCACAGAAGGGAGTGGAGGTCAATTCACTCGAAGCTTCAAAAGAGATTTTGCTCTTAGAGCAATAGTAACTAGGATATGGGTAAACATCAGGAACGGGGTACTGATTTTAGATGATCTGCAGTCATCATATTGGCTGGCGGAGCCGAATCGCCTACTTCTGCACCTATTTTTATATGTTTATTGTGTTTCTAAGATATGCAAAAAAGTTTCTTAAATTTGTACGACTTGTAGACTATGAGACTGAAGAAGATGATTTGGAATAAACTGCGACTTAGGTGGGGGAGAGATGGAGAGAGAGAGAGAGAGAATGCAAAGGTTACTTGAAGTGGTAGAAATCAATTTTCATACTACTGTGTTGTAAGCTGTTTAAGCGAAATATGAGATGCTGGTCCTCCAATTCGTGTATGGCCTCGCTCTGACAATGGAGGAGGCCTAGGAGCCAAACGTTAGTGTGGGAATGGGAAGGGGAATTAAAGTATTTGGCAAGCGGCAGATCGGGCAGTTCCAGGCGGACTGTGATAAGGTGTTCAGCGAAACGATCGCAGAGCCTTCGCTTGGAGTATCCGATATATAGGAGCCAACACCTGGAACAGCGGACACAGTAGATGAGGTTGGAGGAGATACATGTGAATCTCTGCCTCACCCGAAAAGACAGTCCGGGTCCTTGGACGGAGGAGGTATAGGGACAGGCGTTGTAGCTCCCGAGGTTGCTGTGGAAAGTAGGTAGGAAGAGGGGGGGGGGGGGGGGGTTATTAACGGGAAGGACATGTTAGCCAGTGAGGTTCGGAGGAACCGGTCTCTGCGGAAAACGGATAGGGTTGAAGATGGGAAGATATCGCTCGTGGTAGGATCTCGTTAGAGGTGGCGGAAATATCTGAGGATCTTATGCTTATACGATGGCTGATGGGGTGAAATGTGCGCACTGGGCGATACTGTTCCTGTTGCGACTGGGGGAGGGGAGCAAGAGCAGAGCTGCGGGATATCGAGAAGACTTCAGTGAGGGACTGATCTATATTGCAAGAGGTGAACCCTGGTGAATAAAGAATGAGTACATCTCAGATGTCATGGTATGGAACACTTAAACATGGGCGCAGATGCCGCGCAGACGGAGGAATTGGGAGTAGGGGATAGAGTCCTTACAGGAGGCAGTGGGAAGAAATGTAGTCAATATAGCTGTGGGAGTCAGTAGGTTCATAGTAGATGCCCGTCGTTAGTCTATCTCCTGTGATAGAGATGGTGAGATTAAGAAATGATCGGGAGATATCGGATTTGGCCCAAGTGAATTTCAGTGCGGGGTGGAAATTAGTTATGAAGTTAATGAAGTCTGGCAGTTCTGCGTGGGTGAAGGAGGTAGCCCCGAATCACTCGTCCATGTTCCAAGTGGTAGCTCTTCTGCCCTCTCAGCTGTCATTATGGATTCAAATCAGCAAATGAAGATGGCGGGTCGGGTTCACTCTGATTTACACCGATAGTTATTCATCAATCAGCGCTTAAAATGTATCCAACCAATACAATCCTGAACACTGATAAAGGTCCATCCATTGTAAGACAATATTGAAAGGAACACTTGGAGAACATGTTTGGATATTTGGTTTCGAGCAGACTTCACTCTTTAATGTCAAAGGGAACATCGAACAAGTCAATTTGAATCGATATTGAAATGAACACGTGTCAACAATTCCGGAAAAATTCCATAATTTCAATGAAGATGTGTAAATTAGTGTTCCTATGTCACAAGGAACTGCCTGCAACTTCCTGGAATAAAGATATTGTTCACAATATAAACATTATCTTAAATATCACATATTTGTTTAGTTGATAACAAGAGAAAATGTCATATATAGCAACATAGAAACATGGAAAATAGGTGCAGGAGTAGGCCATTCAGCCCTTCGAGCCTGCACCGCCATTCAATTTGATCATGGCTGATCATCAACATATGTCTGTCATGGGCATTTAATTCCTATGTAATATGAGTTCTGCGAGCTGTTTAACGGGACCTTGCGGAGCATGTCAAAACGAACGAACAACGAATCTGGAACATATTCTGCGAGAGCGACCGCTTCCTTCCCGATGTCAGGTTTAATGTAAATCGCCATCTCGTGGAGCACATTGGAAAAACTCTTGATAATGAAGCATTTACAATATAACTCCATGACAGGAGTCCTGACATTACAGGTCTCCTAATTTGAGGAAGGACATTCTTGCAATTGAGGGAATGCAGCGTAAGTTTACAAGGTTAATTCCCGGGATGGCGGGACTGTGGTTTGCTCGGAGAATGGAGCAGCTGGGCTTGTATACTCTGGAATTTAGAAAGGTGGGAAGGGATGTTATTGAAACACACGATTAGTAAGGCTTTGAAACGCTAGAGGCAGGGAACTTGTTCCCGATGTTGGGGTAGTCCAGAATAAGGGGGGCACCGTTTAAGAATAAGGGCTAGGCCATTTTGAACGGAGATGAGGAAACAATTTTTCACGCAGAGAATAGTGAGTCTGTGAAATTCTCTGCCACAGAGGATGGAGGAGGCCGGTTCTCTTGATACTTTCAAGCGACAGCGAGATCGGGCTCTTAAAGAGTGCGGGCTTAGTGGTTATGGGGAGAAGGCAAGAACGGGGTACTGATTGGGGATGATCAGCCATGATCACATTGAATGCCGGTGCTGGCTCGACAGGCCGAATAGCCTACTCCTGTACCTATATTATATTGTCTATTGTCTATTGCCTATTACTGATCGAACTCTCATTAGATTTTACGTAAGTAAATTTAGTCAGCTACAGATAAATATGCATTTGAGAAATCTACTGTGGAGATGTAGACTCAGTAGAACAGGTTGGTTTGGGGAGGTGGATGGCGTGTGGAGGGGCGGCATTGTTTTATATTCTGGTAATATTTTTTTTTGCACAGTATGATGTTTACTTGTCTGTTGTGGGGCTGCGAGTACGCTTTTCTTTGTTCCGCTTTAGAACAGAGGATAATAAAACAATCGTGACTGTTGGAAGATAACTCGCCCGGTGTCACTGGCAAAAGGTTGACAATACCTCACAGATCCAAGCGCCATTTTTGTCCAGGTTTATGTGAATATCATGAGGCTCTGTCAGGATTCGTCAATCTGGTCCACATGTGGTTCCTGAATTTGAATATCAGAATTGACGTGTAATATTGCAAATATATTTGAAGAATGGGTTATATAACCAGGCAGTATCCATTCAGCAGAAAAGAGACAGCGATAGAGTCAATCTCTACATGGCAGATGGGGCATTTAGGTGCACAGACCGTCGGATCTTCTGCATATCAACCGTATCTATGCACATTACCGCAGTAAAATCCGTGGTCTGTCAATATCTCCTTCCTCTAAAAATATAGATTATGTAGCTACGATGGCTTGTATGAACATCAGAAATTCTCGTTACTTTCATCTGCTGCTTAGTTAATTAGTGTAATGTAATCCGAAAGCGCCTCTAAATGGGAATAACCGGTCTGTTGAAAGGGAACACCAATAATACAATGAAACTCCCGTTCAGTTGAATGTTGCTGCTGGAATGTGGGAGACGCACTCTACTTTAATGTCATCAAGTAAAGTTGTGACTTAGGCACCTTCATGAATAATCACGAGTGCTTCGAAGAATTAAGGTGCGAAGGACGTGGAACGCATCGGGAAACTTAGAGGTTTTGCAATTAGTGCCGAATGGGTGGCCGGTGGATTGAAAGGAAATTTGTAATGTCGCGGAAATTTTCAACTGTAAATAATGGACATCCGCTCCAGTAGAAGTGAACATCGGGTCCCCGCCGACCGCCCTACCCGTAAAGCAATAGGGAAACCGGCGGTGTTCAATTTACAGGGCAGGGGATGAGTCTGGGGAGCGGTGGGGCCGCCGAAACCGTACGTGGGATATTAATGTTTAGCAGAATAGGAGTGACATTTTTGAAATGTTTTGGAAAGATAGGTGAGATTTTCGTTCACTGCTCCCTCTTCACCAGAGATCCATAAAGTCACACCCGGGTAGACTTGGTACCTGATGTCATTTAAAAAATGATTTGATATTTTGCACAAACATTCCAGTTAGCGCGACGGGCCATTGAAGTGCGTGAAGGAGCTGCTCTCTGAACTTCCCCTGGGTGACGGTGTAAATCAGTGTGTTTGTACACGTGTTCAGCAGCTGCAGCAGAACTCCAATTTTTTCAAATTTTGCATATGGGTTTGTTAAACCTCTCATCCAAAACCCGTTGACACATCGACAGTAAACAAAATGAGATATAGTTGTGACCCAGAGCAGGATAAAGATGCTGGAAATTGCAAAGAGTAAAATTATTGACCGTTTCCGGCTTTCCGTCTCCGGGTCTCCACGACTGAGATCGCGGAGCCTCCTGCGGACCCGATTGGCCATTAAAATACGTCTCGCCGTGTGCGCATTAAAGAACAAAATCAAACAGAATGGAACCACTGGGGTCAAGATTAGATTAGATTAGATATAATTTATTGCCACACAGCCAGGCTGGTGGAAATTTGGGTTGTCTGCAGCGATACAATAATAAAGAACACACAACCACAATAAAACTGTAACACAAACATCCATCACAGCATTCATCACTGTGGTGGAAGGCACAACATTTGGCCAGTCCTCCTCCATTTCCCCCCCGTGGTCAGGACCAGAGTCCAGAGTCAGTCCAGGATCGGCTCTTCCTCACCGGAGACCGCGGCTTTAAGTTGTTGTAGGCCGCAGGCCGGCGGTCAAGATTTAAAGGCCCCGCCGCAGCCAGAAGCACCGTAGACCGCAGAGCCGGCGGTCGAAGCTCCCCTCCAGGGGTGATGGTAACTCCATGCCGGCCCCGCGGTAGAAGTTGGCCGCAGGCCGGCGGTGGAAGCTTCTTCTTCCCCCGGGTCCCCAACGCGAGATCCCCGGCTGTAGACGCCGCACCAGCTGGAGCTCTGCAGACCGCGGCTTCAGGCCGCGACTTCAGGCTGCCGGCTGCCCCGGGCCAGCGAAACGGAGCGCTCCCCTCCTGCGAGGGCTCACTCGCTCCACGCCGAGAGTCCACGCTGCGCCCGAAGCTGAAGCCCCGGGCGCGTCTCCGGGAAAGGCCGCGTCGATCCTTGATGTTAGGCCACGGGGGAGGCGACCTGGAAAAACTCGCCTCTCCGTGGACGAGGCGACCGAAGCGGTTTCCCCCTCACCCCCACACACCACCCCCCACATAAAACACACAAAGAAACATTAAATACAGACTTTAAAACATACAAAAAAAATAAAAAAAGGTTGAAAAACTGACGCGCTGCATGACATGGCTGCTGCCAGAGCAGCGCCGCCCTACAATAGCGGCTCAGTCCAAGAAAATGTGATCCATGCGGGCAGGAAATAGAAATCCGATCCGATTCGGCAGCCCCACGGTAAACCATTATGCGTGTACAACAAAGAATTATAAGCGAAAGTCCAGGGAACGTTCTGTAAACAGAAGAAGGTACATAGGGCCACCATAACCACCACCGCGGTTCTGTCGGTGCAGTATCTGGATCTCAGATTCTGTTTGGAGATGGCCACAAACCTATCAAATGTGAAAGCGACCGTGAACCACACGGAACAGTCTACGGCCGCGGCGGTCAGGAAGAGAATACACCTGCACACAGGAGTATAGTACAGGATTGTGTTCCACCAATAAAGAACGGCAATCCGATTTAAAATCACTTCGCAGACAATCACCATGAGGTCCGCCGTCGCCATAGCCACCAGATAACGAGTGATGCATTTGGAGCGACCGCACTTTCCTCGGGACAGGACCACAATCGCCAGTAGATTCACTAGTGGTGTAAGAAAGAAGCAATGGTGATTATGTGGACAGAAGAAATTCCAGTTGAGGGATGGGTGGGTATATATTGTTATTTTGTTTCCTTTCCTAAAATTGTGAAAAGGATGTGATGGACAGAGATTCCTTTGGTTTGAAGGGAATCCCTGACACTGCGCTCACGAATAAACATTCCACCTAACCATATAACCATATAACTATATAACCATATAACAATTACAGCTCGGAAACAGGCCATCTCGACCCTTCTAGTCCGTGCCGAACACATAATCTCCCCTAGTCCCATATACCTGCCATTAACTGTGAATTAATCAACTGAGATACCGTTTAAACGGAAATGTAGTTTGAACAACAAGACGAAAATCAGTGTTAATCGGGTGCACCTTTCGGATCGGCATTTGCTTACCGGGTTTGCAACATTTGCAGGGGCGGTGTATAATAGAGATTACCTGCACGCGATGCGGTAATCTCACAGTTAAAATAAACGAAATTTAAAGCCATAAAATGGGAGACTAGATGGAGACATAAATCGATGCGGGAAATGCAATCGCCCGAGGTATAAACAGATACAGCCTTTGTCGCTCAGCTTACTTGGCTGTTACTTCACTACAGACAAAAATCAAGGACCCACACCATCCTAGCCACACACTTATCTCACCACTGTCATCAGGAAGAAGGTAAAGGCGCCTGAAGACTGTAACGTCCAGGTTCAGGAACAGCTGCTTCCCCACAGCCATCAGGCTATTAAACGCAACGAATAAGCTATGAGCACTGAACTGCAAAATACTATATTATTATTTGCTATTTGCATTATATTTGTTAGTCATTGAACGTTTTCTTTCCCCCCCCCCATTATATACAATGATTACACATTCACATATTTTGTTGTGCTGCAGCAGGTAAGAATTTCATTGTCCCGTCCGGGACATTTGGCAATAAAACACTCTTGACTCTTGATTTGACTCTTACCAATAATGCAAGAACAATTCTATACCAGTCCCAGTAAACGGCAAACGATGAAATATATATAAAGCATACAATATCCAGGTTATTCCCCAAACCCCGTTCCAAGATGCAACCTAACATTTAGTACATTTTGTTACACCATTTTCACTTTATTTTCATCATTGCCGTTCCCAATGAAAGTCGTCAAGACCATCGCACTTTCAACCGTCAAGTGACATACCGGGCACTCCAATTGTTGCCAGGATTGGGTAATAATAATATTCAACCGACAAGTGATGCAGGCGACCCATTTCTCCTTCACAGCGATCTCGGAAACGCAGTAAAAAGCTTACAGATGTTATAGTGGGAGGTTAAACCACTGAAAATTTATAAGCCAAGGAAAAGATTAACGAGTTATTGAGACAACCTCCCTGTGGACATTAATTGCGGATTTTGCTCCCGTGCGATGTTATACGACAACAATCACGAGGGTAGTCGTTCATTGCACATGCACAAATTCAGCACGTACGGAACAAACGAACTGTAAAGTAGGTTTGCTAATAATATTTCGAAATTTAAATATGTTCCACGAGGTTGCAGCTGTCGAAAGGTCGGACAAAAATATCAGTCAACCACGCACGATACGATGAAATCATTGATTTGGAGTGTGTATGAAGGAATTGCAGATACCTTTTTAAGCAAAATGGCTCCTACATACCGGTCCCTAATTATTCTGAGTATATAACGAGGCAATTACTAAAATATATTAAAAAGGTCGCTATACAACATTAATATATTTCAAAAAACCAAAAATAGCATGCATTTAGACTGGGAGCCGAGGAGCTTTATTCTACTGTTTCGTGACCCTAGTCACAGAACTATCGGAAATGTTCACATATTGTGCCAAAATATTATATAAATCACCCCTGAAACTCGTGAAGAACAAGACTTGCACATTTTTTTTAAATGAGAGAAAAACCGGAAAATTCTCGGGTATTTTTAGTCCAATCAAAGCACGTTTGACATTGAGTCGGACGCCAGTTAGCCAATCACGCGCTTTGTTTCAGGCTAGCAGGGAGCACACAACATGGCTGAGAGGACTGTTTTACTGGAGATTCCGATGAAGGTTCTTTCTAGTTCTGTGGAACACATGTCGTGGAAACTTGCAGCAGGGTAATTGAATGTAGTGAGAAAAGCATTAAGAAGTCTGAAGAATGTGCAGCTAAGTGGATAGAAGTGGAAGAAAGTTTTGAAAGCAAAGTCGCTGCTGAGATGCTGCAACACAAAGTTGTGAAACCAGTCAAACTTTGTGAATCACCGAACTGAAAGGTAAGATCTAAAGTCTGAATTTGTGAAAATTGATCTGTATGGACTTTACTTAATTTAATTGCACCCTTTATAATGTGAAAACGTTTGATTTGGAGGCAGTACATTCACTCATTCATTCATTCACTCATTCACTAACTAATTCACTCACTGACTCATTCACTCACCCATTCACTCATTCATTCATTCGCTCATTCATTCACTCACTCATTCACTCACATTCATTCATTCACTCACTCACTCATTCATTCACTCATTCATTCATTCATTCATTCATTCATTCATTCATTCATTCATTCATTCATTCATTCATTCATTCATTCATTCATTCATTCAATCATTCATTCATTCATTCATTCATTCATTCATTCATTCATTCAATCATTCATTCATGCAATCATTCATTCATTCATTCATTCATGAGGTTGAGGGCCTAAACTATGTGTATCCAAGATAAATTAAATATTGTCACTAATGCCAGCTTGTTGTAGTCTAATAAGTCTTTAACTTCTAATTTCGGAGCTGCCTGCGAACACTTACCGAGTACAAGTGCTCCGATCGCGAGGCGGATGTACTTAACACAGTGAAGCCGCGGTCTCAATTAAGAAGCGGCCGATTCGCGAACGCGGAGCCGCGGAGTGTGTTTGGATCATCTCCGCGGGGGGGGGGGGGGGGGGGGGGGGGGGGGGGGGGGGTGGAGGCTGTACATTGGCCGTTTCCAGACCACGACCACGGGAGAAAAAGACGAAAATTCATTGCATTTTATGGGCTGCCATTGGAGTGAGAAATGGCTGATGTTTATGTAGAAATGGATTGGTGTATGTGAACTTGAACGAACTAATTTATCTATGGTAGTAACAGTGTTATTCTTATTAACATGAAGAAGAGGTTGAAATTTTATGAATTGTCCATGCAGACTTAATGACTATAATATGTTGTTTTGTAGCAGCTGCCTGATCCTCCACTTGAACTTGAACTAACTTTTCAATGGACTTATCAAAACTTATCAATAGACTTGGAATCTGATGAAGAATATTCAGATGAAGATCAGATGTGATTTAAACAAATAAATTGGGGAAATAAATTATTATATAAAGTGTTATTTTAGTGTCGTTCGTTTCATTGTTTATTTGGTCAAATTATATAAACAATCCACACATCCATACACACATCCACACACACATATCCATCCATACGCACAATTCCATTCATGCACACATCCGTCCACACATCCACACACACACACATCCATCCATACGCACAATTCCATTCATGCACACATCCATGGATACACGTTTGACAGGTATACACATGCACTCACACAAACTACAGATACTCAAACAATGCAACACTTTTAGGGTTATTTTAGGTTAAAGGTAATAGCCCTCATTTGCAAAGGCACCATCGGGGGGGGGGGGGTCTCTAACATAAATATAGGCTCATTGTAGCTTAAAATGAATACTCATTGAGTAAACATCAGAGCATGCGATTCTTGGTCAGGATGTGACATTTACATTAGAAGTAAGACAGGTCTCTTAAAGGTCTGCCACCCACCCTGGCACTGCCCCAGTCCTATGGCCATTACCCCCACTCCCCCCACCATGGCAGTCAGTGGGGATTCAGTAAAAGGGGGAACCCAGAGGATCTGTCCTGACCCTTTAATTAGGCAGGTTCATGAGCCCTTAAAACCTGGGACCTCTGCTGCAGTCTCATTAAATTTCCTATTAAAGCGACTGGAAGATGCCTTGCAGGACTGTCCCCCAGCCCGGAACTGCCCCAGTCCCAATATGGCCGTAACCTCCACTCTGCACACTGGCAGTCAGTGTGGTTCAGTAAAGGGAGGAACCCACAAGAACTGCCCTCACCCATTAATTAGGCTGGTTCAGGTACAGGACCTCTGCGACAGTGTCATTAAAAAACCACTCACAATTATATTCATCATATTATTTTTATATATATAAATTATACTTATATATATATGTATGATCATATATCATTTAAATGGACTGCAACACGGAAATAGGCTGCCCATGGTGTAATGTGGGGTTGGCCACGAGATGGCGCTCATTTTCCCGATTTCATTTTCTAATTAGTTTAATTAAATAATGTGCAACTTTTGGCAATGACGAGTTATGACACCCTTCGCATTTATATTTCATCTACATCTGTGGATGCTTTCAGGAGAGAGCTAAACAGAGCTCTTAAAGATAGCGGAATGAATGGATATGGGGATTAGGCAGGAACGTGGTACTGATTGTGGTTGATCTGTATGTGTGTGTGTGTGTGTGTGTGTGTGTGTGTGTGTGTGTGTGTGTGTGTGTGTGTGTGTGTGTGTGTGTGTGTGTGTGTGTGTGCGTGCGTGCGTGCGTGCGTGCGTGCGTGCGTGCGTGCGTGCGTGCGTGAGTGTGTGTGTGTGTGTGTGTGTGTGTGTGTGTGTGTATTGGTTGCGGTGGGGTGCAGATTGCTGTCCATTGGCCGGTGATTTCGTCACACCGCCTGGTCGGTTGCAATATGGCCGGCTAACCCTTGGTACACTGTGTCAACAATGATTGGTTGTAATACAATTTATTGGATATACCGACCTCCTTGAAATCATCCCTAATCGTGGCTGTGTCAATTTCCACGCGAAACATTCCAATGGTCTTAAATGATGTTCCGAAGGTGAGGAAATTTACCATGGAAGGACTTCTTGCCGAGCATGTTATGATGCCGAGGAGAGCTGCGAGACGTTTTTTCAACATTCTCCCTTAAATTGTACGCATTAGCATCCGGGAAACCTTCTGTCAGCGCACACATGCAGAATTCCTCCCCACTGCCTTCTGTGTGAGCTAATCATAACCTGCGACACGTGCCTTCATGTTTCATAAAAGACAAGACGAGCAGTGACGTGCGGTGAGGTCAATGGCTGGGGAGGCACTGGCTTATATCAGTGGCCCGGTTCTCCCTGTATTGATCACCGCGTCTCCCCGAGGAGAGAGAGGGGTGGAGCCGTGGCTGGGATTGAGGGATAAAGAGAAGGGAGGGTGAGAGAGAGAATGGAGAGAGAGAGAGAAGGGAGGGAGAGAGAGAGAGAGAGATAGACAGAAGGGATAGGCTGTGGGCCGAGGAGCTTTATTCTGCTGTTTCGTGACCCAAGTCACCAAACTACATGAAATGTTCACATATTGTGTAAAACATCATATAAATCACCCCTGAAACTCGTCATGAACAAGACTTGCACATTTTTATTAAAGTAGAGAAAAACCTGAAAAGATTCGGGTAATTTTTAGTCCAATCAAAGCACGTTTAACATTGAAATATCTGCCAGTTGGCCAATCACGCACTCTGTTTCAGGCTAGCACACAAAATGGCTAAGGGGGCTTCACTGATGCCTTTTTTACTGGAGATTCCGATTTGTTGTTCTGTGGAATACATGTCGTGGAAAGTTGCAGCAGGTAATTGAATTTAGTGAGAAAAGCATTTAAAAGGCTGAAGAAAGTGCTGCTAAGTGGATGGAAGTGGAAAAAGCCTTGAAAGCAAAGTCGCTGCTGAGGTGCTGGAACACAAAGAAGACAGCCAGGAATAACTGAAAGGTAAGATCTAAAGTCTGAATTTATGAAAATCTATCTGTATGGACTTTAATTCAATTAATTGCACCCTTTTATAATGTGAATAAATGCATTCATTCACTTACTCCATTCATTCATTTATTCATGAAGTTGAGGGCCTAAACTATATGTTTCCATCACACAGTCAATTAAACAGTGTAGCTAATGCCATCTTGTTGTAGAGTAATACGTCTTTAACAGCTAATCTCGGAGCTGCCTGCGATAACTTACCGGGAAAAAGTGCTCCGATCGCGGGGCCTAGGTACCCGCGGTAAAGTGAAGCCGCGGTCTCAATTAATAAGCGGTCGATTCGCGGGACAACGGGAGAAAAACGGAGGGATATCGATCGCACTTTATAGGCTTCCATTGCAGTGCGAAATGGTCAGAAATGGTTAATGTTTCTGTAGAGATGAATTGGTGATATGTGAACTTGAACTAGTTTTTCTATGGTAGTAACCTATTGTTATTATCATTAACATTCTTCTTGGTTTCTTGGTCCTCCAAAATATTCCAAATGGAATTTAAACTGGAGGTGGAATTTTATTATGATTAATTAACATTATTTATAAACAATTATTAATCAATTAATTAATTATTATTAATTAACAAAATGTATTAACATTAAGAAGAGGTTGAAATTTTATGAATTGAAGTCCATGCAGACTTAATGACTATGAGATTTTTTTCTGTAGCCTCTACTTAAACTTGAAATAACTTATCAATTGTAGTAAATTACAGTGTAAGTCTCATTGACATTAAATAGAGGTTGATTCAGATTCAGATTCAATTTTAATTGTCATTGTCAGTGTACAGTACAGAGACAACGAAATGCATTTAGCATCTCCCTGGAAGAGCGACATAGCAAATGATTTGAATAAATAATAATAAGTGATAATAAGTGTCCGGGGGGTGGGGGGGGGGGTGATTGGCAGTCACCGAGGTACGTTGTTGAGTAGTTGACACTTTATGGATTGAAGTCCATGCAGACCTAGGTACTATGAGATGTTTCTTTCTCTAGCTATTCTGCACTTGAACTTGAAGTCTTATCTATGGCAGTAAATTATAGTGTCAGTCTCATTGACATTAAGAAGAGATTGACATTTTATGAATTGATGTCCATGCAGACCTAAGTAATATGAGGTTTTATTTCTGCAGCTTCTGCCCCTCCACTCTTCAGAGCCTGTCCACACAAAATATGATTACATTCATATTTACAGGTTACAAATATATAGACCAAGTGCAGACCCGTTGGGTCTGTTCCCCCAATGTGCGGTTGTGGGGGGGGGGCGGCATGCAGCGTTACACACTAACTATCACCCGCCCCCCCCCCCCCACTCACGCTAATTACCCCCCTTGATATTATATTAATATTATTAATTTGCTCCTTTTACCCCATAACCACCCTATCTACTGACGCACAGCCTCCAACTTGCAGTCACACCTAGAGAGAGGGGGGGGGGGGGGAGGTAGAGAGTGAGGGCAGAGAGAGAAGGGGAAGAGACAGCGAGAGAGACAGAGACACAGAGAGAGGGGTAAGAGGGAGAA